>NW_026005776.1:125455-152901 GCF_001458135.2 Marmota marmota marmota | reverse complement strand
TGCAAGCATGCACGCTGTTCTGATCTCTCCTCTCCTTTATAATAACATTGTTCTCATCTTCACTATTCATATTTCCTCACAAAGAGTGTTCAGTAAAATATTTTAAATTAAGACCATTCCTGCTCTTCTAAATCAGTGCACTGGGTCTTTGCATTCAGGGACTTTTTGAATTCTTATCACAGTATTTCAGGAAGGTTGTATATTATATTCTATTAAAATGATTCTACCTAAAGTTGTCAAAATTCAGAGATTACAGCTTCTGCAGCATGCTTTGTCAGGAATATATTCATATATTCACTTTGTTAGCCACTAAACACATCCCACAAGCTTGTATTTAACATCTCATTTGGTAGTGTCATTCAACAAGAAGGATAAAAAGAAGGGATATTTATTTGTGTTATGGAATAGATTTTCCAGGAATGTTAGATAAGCACACACTGTCATTCCAAAGCAGGTGTTTCTGTACTTCTAATACCACCAGCAAGGTCAAATACAAAAAGGGAATGGGCAGAGAAAAGAGAAAGTCAGAGAAATGTGATAACTTCTCCCAATTATGCAGCTCTGTTATATTAAAAATCCTCCTTCTTATCCAATCTTTATCATCTTTTCTAAAAATATTACAAACATTCTCACAAAAGTGGTAACCCTCATCTGAGTTGCTCTTTCAATTTTAAAATATGACCAATTGATCAAACAGTTTAAGAAAACATGTGTCACATGAAAACTCCACAGGTATTGCCACTGTACCCAGACAGGGATTCCTGAGGGCACAGAGTGCAGATTGCCCACTGGCCTCCTCCAGAACAAGGTCAGGGTCCCTGAGACTGTGGTGACTGGAGCATCCCCCTTTAATGCACATCCCCATCAGTGTCATTGTGCAACCAGAACTTCCTCTGGTGAGATGTTCCTCTGAACCACCTCACATAAGGAAGATGTGAGCCTGGCTGATGGTCCTACAGCTGAGGCTTGGCGAGGCTTGACAGAGAGAGTTGGGAGAATGTCTGTGGTAGAGCTGGATTTGAATCTGGGGCACTGGATCCCAAGCTCACCCTGGTAACCACACCATGCAGAAGACTCCATAAACAGCAAGTAAGTGACAGGATGGGTGTTAAAGCCAGGTGCGCCACCTGAGCTGTGATAATGAGCCTGTGCTATTCTTTCCCCAAAGGGGAATAATAGGACCCAATCCATATATTATTGTGAGGGTTTCATTAGAACAATTCCTAGTGCTAGCAGTGAGGATGTGCTACATATGAGTCCACAAGTATTCCATTATACTGCCATGGAGAAATGAAGGGAGAAATGAAGGAGAACCGAAAAACTAGTCTGCTTGGGGAAATGATAGCATTCCTACAGATAAACTAAAGATTTTAAATAGAGCAATTAAGACCAGGAGAATATATTCACATTACTTTTGCTTCTGGAGGGTTGTTTTGGGGCATTCCCACCACCCAGGAGGTTGGACACATATGCCAACGGAGGGCAGGAAGATGTGAGAGTTAGTGGTGAACAGAAACCTGTCCAGAGGAAGAAACCTGGGTTTTAACTCCAGCTGCAAGGTTGGCCAGCATTGAGATGTTGTGGAGAAGGCACTTGACATTGCTGAGCTCCAATTTCCATGCAAATAGGAAGATAATAAAACTGACCTCAAGAGTTGCTGAAGAACCAAGTTAATGTACATCAAGTGCTGAGAAGAGGGTTTGGCACATTTGAGGTACTCAAAACACTACAATGAACATTGTTATTTCTCTAAAAATGAATTCCATACATGCCTCAGATATATCGCTCACAGGCCCTTTGCAAGGTGTCTTTTAGGACTTCTCTGGGTCTCCTGCAAGACCCCAACCACCTCCTCTCCAGCTTGTATACACTTGCTCTTGGGTAGATAATTCCTTACACATCACCAGGCAGGGGAGTGTCTCCATTTACCAAAGCAAATTATTTTCAATTTTCCTTCTTTTTTTTCCATAAAATTCCTATAGATGCCCTTTAGACTTGTCTCCTTAAACCATTCACAAAGCATTTTTGTGTCATTTTGCAACCAGAACTTCCTCTGGTGAGATGTTCCTCTGAACCACCTCTGAGTGGTTTGAGAAGAGTCAGGTCCACTCTTGATTGTTGTAGGGAGGTGGAATACCCTGCATTTGCAACACTCCACAATACTAATCACATTTACAACAAGAACCTACACTGAGCCTGGCTCCTAGGAAGCATAATAGCTACTGGTTTGAATGAAATATCTGTAAGATGCCAGCTCTCTTTGGACACATGAGTCTGTAGCTAGAGTGACCAGCATGCTGGTTTTCTGGGGTATGAAGAAATTCTTAATATGCAGGATTTACAGTGCCTAACAGAGTAAACTCAGCCAAACCAGAGGTGTCAATCCTCTATGTGACCCTAAGAGCTCACTGGTCCACAAGAGCCCCTAAAACCACTAAGGCCAGAGCAGAGGGACATCAGATGCAATGTGCCAGTATTTACTCTGAGGCACACCGGCACCATCTAGCAAGCTGGAGAACGACACCAATTTCTGCATTCCACCGCCACAGGCTCTGATTCCAGCTCCTTGGGGACAGGAGTCTGGGCCTATAAACAGCTCCTCAGCCTTTGGAATACTCCCCAGGCAGTCCTGCCTGGGATGAATTTCTTCACACCACAGTGTTCTACATCATCACATCCTTGCAGTCATCAGACATTCTGAGACATTCCCAGCACTGGAAACTGAAGCACATTTAGATGGTGATTAATGACAACTGTAAGGACACTTCTAATTTGGATTCCCCAGCAAACCGCATTCTCTGTGATAAATTAACCACAAGGAGACAGAAAGAGGCTTGCAACTCCTTCTGGGCAGCTGAGCAGCTGGCAAAGGCCTGCTCCATGGGAAGGGAAAGCTTTTATTCAGAACAAGATGGATAAAGCAGGAAAGATTCCAGGGAAGTGAACTTTGGAGGCGCCCCATGGTGCAGGAGCTGCTTGGGGTCCACAGAGCAGAGGGGGAGCCTCAATCCTGCCCTGTCAGTGTGGGGCACAATGACCTGGCCATCAGGAATACCAGATTTGGGTTTCTGAAGCATGAAGTGAGTTGGAATCATCTTGAAAGAAAATCAATTAGTGCCAGAAAAGAAGCAGCCTACGAATAAGCATGCAAAGTAGGGATTTTAATTCTGATATCTGGACACATGAAAGGGAATCTCTGTTCAGATGTGAACCTTCTCCAGTGAACAGTGATTGCCTGAGATTTCTCCCTCTTCCCTTGTTTCATCATTTATCATATTTTTTCTTCTAAGAATGGGAAACTCAAAGCTAATCTGTTCCATGACTTAGATATATGTGTATATGTGCCTATATATGAAATATATACATACAGTATGTATATATGTTAAATTATGTTTAAGCATAACATAAAATGTAATAAATACATGTTAAGTTATGTGTATATGTATATATAGTACACATATTTTTTTTGCTAAAGGGTTGTATTCAGAGGTGAATATACATTGAATTTCTTATACAAAATAATTATTTAAGACTTCCTACTAGAAGTAAGCTGCTGAAGCATTTATTTTATGTTATTTTCCAAATAAAAGACAGACAGACCTCAGCTGCTGTTCAACTGATGTGGAAGGAGAGGCCTCTGATTGGACCACCAAAGCCTGGCTGCTGCATTTGGTGGGCCTCTCCATGAAGAATGTACTGGCTTCTACCAGTACATGACCCATGCACCATGATGGCTGAGCCAGTGAGGAGAGCTATGCTGAGACTGATGTGAGGTCCAGGAACTTGGTCCCAGGATGTCATTTAAGGTAAACACCTCTCCCTGCTCCAATGGCTTTTCAGAGTGGGAGGCAGGGGAATTTACCCCCCCCACACACACACCCTGCACTGCTTCATCAAAGGCTCCCAACTCAGGCAGAAGCTCAAATCTGCATACTACNACTGGAAAATATCATACTAAATGAAATAAGTCAATCCCCCCCCCCAAAAAAAAAAAAAAAAAAAAACAAAGGCCAAATGTTTTCTCTGATATGTGGGGAGGGGAAGAATAGAAGTCTTTTGGGTTAGCGAAAGGGGAATGAAGGTAAGGTAGAGGGAGGAGAATAGGAAGGACAGTGAAATTAATCAGACATAAGTTTCCTAGCCTTGTATTTGAATACACAACCAAGGTAACTCCACATTATATATAATCACAAGAATAGGAGCCTAATTAGAATAAGTCATACTCTATATATTTATAATTTGCCAATATTCTACTTTCATGTCTAACTAAAAAGAACACATAAAAATATTAAAATATTATATAAAAATTACTAATCAGGCTAGTGTAGAAAGTGAATATAAAACATAATTGAATTTAGAGTTCCATGAGGGTCCCATCCACAAAAATCTCATTATACTTATGCAAGTATTCTAATATTCAAAAAATCTGAAATAAAAGTAATTCAAGTAAGAGATAGTCAACCTATAATGCCTGCTTAAAAAAACAAATACCATAAAGATAATACACTTTTAAAAAATGCCCAAATATTATTAATGACCTGTTTTAGCTGTGTAGTGCTTTAATTTTCAACTGAACACTAATCTTATATTAGATTCATAACTTGCGAAGACATCTACAATTTTAGGACTATAGCCAAATCTGGAAACCCCTCCAACAAGCATCTTTCACACATGATACAAAAAGTCATTTTCCATAGACTACCAATGGTGAGGATCCAGTGAAGGGAAACAAATATGGTGGACATGGTGTTGCAGAAGCAATGTTTTGAATCATGGAAGCATAATGAAGGAGGTTTGTCTGCCAGCACCAGATTCTAAAGGGACCATCCAGTCTCTGACTTTCTTGCTAACTATCATGGTATACTCTAAGTTTCCATTGACTGAAGTATGTTCAGATACTTGTTGTACCAATCATGGCCTACCGCATTCCTTCAGAGTCAATGCCTAACCAGATCAGTGTGTGATTTACATATTAGCTGCTCTGTTCTACTTACCTTTATCAATACCAATGTTATCAACACTGAGTATTAGTGTGGGAAGTTTTTGTCTCCATACCCTGCAAAAAATACTAAATGAATGATGAAATTAAATTGGACACATTTTCCAGGCAATTGTTGGTGTTGGGAGGGCTCCTAGATAGAGGATTTACAATGAGGTAGGAGCAGCAGAGTTTTCTAATCCCTCTATGACTTCAAATCAACTAAGAAGTCACACTGGGATACTGGCCAGGAAAAGAGGGTATGTTAGATTGGGAATGTTGAAAACAAACCTCAGGCATCTGGAGGAGGAGAGGTCATATACACAATTACTCACCTGCATTTAATTGATGCCCGGAGAGTTTGATGAAAGCTAAGTACAGACTAAGCTAAGCCCAACCAGTGACAATAGCAAGTCTGGGATACCACATGTGAGGAACTGGTCTGAAATGACCAGAGGAGACTTCACTGAAATGCATGCTGAAGATGGTTTAGGAAAAAAAATACATTTCCACCTCAGGGAACTCTCTGCTATGCCCTCTGCCTTGAAAGCATTTATTCCAAGATTTCTATAACTAAAAAATCTTCATTATCCAATTGCAGTCAAAAGTTGCCACCCTAACAGACTTTTCTCCCCAACTACCAACCCAGCCCACCTCAATTATCTTCCCTGGTTGTGTTTGCATAGTCAATTCATCCCTCATTTATTTTACTTATTCATCTATATGTTTGTTGTCCTTTTTACTATATTATAAGCTCCTAGAGATAAGGAATCTTGTCTTCTTCCATTTGTTGCTGGTTTTATAATGCATGTAACAGTATTGTCACACACTAGTTACTAAATGAATGAATGACCCACTTGTCTTATAGATAAAGAACCTGGAGGTAAGGGATGATGCATACCTTGTTTAAGGTCACACAGCCTTAGAGCTTAGAGTCAAAGACTGAAAGTTAAGATTCTTGACTTCTGCTGAATTCATCTTTCTAGGTCCTGGTAAAACAGAATATTTGGAGGTGTAATATCAAGTATCATTCTGAAAGCTGGTGTTCTGAAGACACACATGTATGAGGAAAAATATAATTAGTTTTGTTAAGTTTGTGCAGTCAAGGCTTGTCACCTGGAAAAAGCCATTAAGACTTTCCTGAAGCACATACATTTCACCTCCAGAAGGATATTTGGAAAAGGTTTTCTGCCATGGATAAAAAAAAAAGTAATTTAGAACATGGTTTATAACACAAAGGTATTTCACAGTATTGCCAATAATACTTAGTAAATCTCATGAATGAGATACACTAATTTGGAAATAACCACAATTCTATTTCACTGTAAAACTATTATTATTAAGTCAGAGAGTATTTGTTATTTAGGAAAAATAATCACACTATGCTCCTCAGGGCATTGCTAATTTGGCACATTGAGCTGACGTTCTTGCAGTCTTGTCTGGAACTGAATTTGATAATCCTATGTCCAGAGCTACTCTCGGGGCAACTGACTGCTATGTACAAAAACAACGTGCTCAGCAGCACTGCCTGGGGAACTGAGGGTAACACGCCAACCCACATCAGAGCTGTATTCAGATAGATTGTAATTATGACAAACATGACATTAATTTAACAGAGACGAGTAACTCTCATACTTCCAGCCTGAGAGGAACACTGGGAGTCCAGGCCCCACACTGCACAGTTTATTAAATATGCCTATGACAAAGAATCAGAATAGGGACTAAAAGCCACAACAATATCAAACTATGATATCTGAGAGCATTTGAAAGATAGTTACTCCAAAACGTAAACCAGATAGGATATCCACCCTGTTAGTCAACTAGCTCCTTTTCAACTACTCATTAGAGAGAAAGAGGGCTGGCCAAGGACCTAGGAGACACTGCGCCTCCTCGAACAGTCAAAAGAAAGCTCAAACTCTGGTGGTCCCTAACCCTGGTCCTGCTTCTGTCCAGGGTTTTTTGATGTCCTGTGTCCTGGAAGGTGATTTCTGCAGGAAAGAAGGAGGTAGAGGGTTCCTGATTGATATGACTTTCCATTAGCATTGGGACAACCTTTCAGGAAATGGATACCAAGAGCGTTTATCTGGTACCAGAGGGGAAAGGAAGAATTAGGGTTGCAGTCTCCATCCCTTCTAATTATGTCCCTGTGGCAAAGACAATTTTTAGGTGGGCTGTGACTGGAAATCTCCTTTCCCAGGTGTGACTTCAGTGGCTCTGCACACATGAGAGCAGATCGTTCTCTTATGCACTCCTGTGTGCAGCCATGGGTTTCCTAGGACCACACAACCACAACTGTAAAAGTGAGATGAAAAGTGTTCAGAGGGAAGGAAGCAGTAGCTATAAACATCAGGGGAGGCTTCATTATTGAAACATGAGAAGAAATGAGATTCTGAAGTGCTCATCATGCTGGGAACACGCCCTGTTGCCACTGTCATCTCGTGATGAAAGCATTGATATTGTAACTCAGACTATAAGGTGAGATTTCTTTTCAGTTTCCTGAGTACTTGGGTACACTATGATCATGCATTTCAAAAATATTCTTCTACTAACAAGATCCTGCTCATTACTGTAGTAGATGTGACTTAACTTTTCTAGGTCAGGAGATGATGGAAAGAGTCTTCAAACAAAGGTTTACTTAGCCCCTGAAGATGGTCAGTTACGTTTTGCCATACTTACTATCTAAGAGCTCAGTTCTTGCCTGACTGCCTTTTACAGATGAGCACGACACTCCTAACATCACAGTAATAGGGTTGGTGTTGTGGCTCAGCGGTACAGTGCTCGCTAAGCATGTGTGAGGCCCTGGGTTCAATCCTCAGCACCACATAAATATAAATAAACTAAAGGTATTTGTCTACCTACAATTAAAAAATAAATATTAAAAAAATCACAGTAATATTTCAGGCTTCACAAGAAGAAGGCTTCACAATAGACTTTCTAGGGGGAAAGTCAATCCAGCAACACAAATTTCTACTCCTCACCTTTACTAGTTAATTCATTAAGAAGGGACCTAAAGTCTTGGCAAGAAGATGAAGGTTACAGGAAAGGAATCATCTGTATCCTCCATGTGTCTGATTTGCAGGATGTGAGATGTTTATGGTGAGATATTTCAGCCTTTCTTGCAGAGGAAGAACTAGCAGTTAGTGCTGGAGATGTACCTCAGTGGCACGTCTCCTGCCTAGCACACACAAGGGTCTGAGTTCCCTTCCCAGCATCACAAAAACCAAGTGTAGTTGTATTGGTGAAAATCACATTGAAAGAGTTCTCTGTAATGCCATAACCTCTTCATTTCCATGGAATGGTGCTAGACTTAACATTAAGTTTGCTTGTAACTCAGTGTCCATTCTGAGTCCAGTGAATACCCAGAACCACAGCTCATCCACAGTTCTTTAGTGGTGCCTGCTCACTCTTCAGATCTGAGTTCACCATGGACTATCCAGGAAAAGTGTTGCTATCTTTCAAGCTGTGTCAGCATTCTGCTATTTTCTAGAGTGATCTCTTGTTATGCATCACTTCCCATTTCATCATTGTTTTATATGAAATAATTTCAGATTTACAGAAAAGCTGTAGGAGAAAATGGCCACCTCACCCAATCCCCACTGATGCTGACATCACACACAGCTTTGACACAACAATCAAAAGCAGGAATTAGCACTGGTGTGTCATCAGACATTACCAGCCAATGGAATTTCACCACTAATGATTTTGCTGGCTGCAGAATTCAATCCAGGCATTTAGTTGTAGCATCTCCTAAGTCTCCTGGATCCATGACTGTTCCTTATTTTTGCCTTTGATAAAATTTAAAGGTTTCAGGAACACTTTTCAATTATTTTGAAGAATGTACCATTTTCTACTGGCATTTTTCCATGACTACCTTAGAGTGAAGCATTGCTAGTAAGAATGCCACAGAGGGATGCAGGGTCTTGTCATATCCTTGACATAGCCTATGGTGAAGGTAAAGTCTTCAAGATTTTGCCACTACAAAATTATTGTTTTTTTTTCTCCTTTTAATTGATCGACATGTGTGGGGGGCTGCTCTGAGACTATGGCAATGTATCAAAGTGTTATCATTTAAAGAGATTCTAACGGATGGGGTGTGGGGCAGGAATGGAATCACCATTTCTGCAGTCCATTCCTTCATGCAGATCCATAGTTCCATGGGACACTTTTCTCCTNGGGGCCAACAGAGGTGAGGCAAAGAACCTCACCCCCCCACTGGTGCATAGACCTATCCACAAGTATGGCTGTATGCTGGACCGGTAGTCAGTGACGGGTATGATTCAATTGCAGTGGTATCAACCTAGGACAGGAGGCTGACGCCTAAAGGTCAGTTTTTCCCATGACAGGTAAGAACCATATGTTGAATTGGACAACCTACCAGGCACGGTCATTAAGCCACATTGCTTGTTGTTTAATTAATCAGAAGGGGGGAGATGCTGGGAGCCATTAGCCAAGTAGGTATGACAATTTCCTTGCCAGCATACCCCATGTTACAGTGACATTGCATGTAGGTGACCTTGCTCAAGGACCAGGGCAGATTAGGGTGTTCTCGGTTTAGGATAATCGGGTTTAGGGCGTTCCAGGTTTAATATTATTCCTGCTGGGAATAGGGCGTATCCTGCTGCCTGAGTTCCCCTTGAGTTCTCACGGGATTCAGACAGTATTTTTTGGGAGATAGAAGCCCAGTGGATGTGGATTTGGGCAGAGAACGTGGATTTCCCCAGAACGTGATTGTAGACGGCTGGTGTGAGTTCGGGAATAAAGAGTTGCTGTTTGAATCTACAAGCTGTGTGGTGGCTCGTGATTGTGTGCCCAGCCAGACTGCGGCATTTGTGCCCAGCCAGACTGCGGCAATAAAGGAGCAAGAAAGATCAGCAGAGAAGAGGAGGAAGGAGAGGAGGGAGAGTAAGGGTAATGGGAATTGAAATAAAATTCTTTGCAAAAAAAAAAAGATTTTATCATAAAAAATATCTTTCTGAAATTCACTCCCACCAGTGGAACTCTAGCATTTAATCTTGCTCATCCCTGCAATTTATTCTCCTGCAATTCTCCCTAACGTCTTTACATCATTGTCGAGCTGAAGAAATCTTTCAGTTCTATGTCTTTGGCAGAGTCTGAATCTGTACAGAATGAACATGAATTATATTCTCTTGTGTCTTTGAAATGCAGACATTAGGAATGGAGACTAAGTCCAAGGTTGGTGAAAGCATCTTAAATGTCTCTGAAGACTTGGATTAGCACCTCCCTGTCAGCAACACTTATTTCTATGTCTCCAGCCAAGGCCTCCCCTCTGATCTCTAGACTCAGGTATCTTCATCCCTATGAGAACTCCATAGGGTTCTATGGAGATATTTTGCAGGCATTTTAAACATAGCAGGCCCCAGATTCAAGAGCCATCCTTTAACTGTTCCACCAATAAGTTTTGCTCCTTCTGCACGTCGATCTGCACAACTGCATCCAACCAGGTGCTCCAGGTAGGTTCTTGGAATTTACTCTAGAACCCTCTATAGCTTCTCGGTCACCAGAACCTTGGTGTTTTACCTCCAGATGGAAACTGAATCCCTCCCACTCCTCTCCTCTTCTGCCATCACCACACGCCTCCCACCAGTGGGGCCACAGTCCCAGGGTGCCCTCTCTCTACTGCAATAGCCTCCGGACTCATCTCTCATCCTCCATCTGCCCTCTTTCTACATTCCTGTTATCATCTCTTCAAAATAACAATTCCTCTGCCTAAGACTAAAATACCCTTGGGACAAGGCTAATGGCCTGTGTGAGCGGTGCCTGCCTCCATGTGTGCCTGGTCTCTGGGGTTGTCCCTTCTCCAAGCTCTAGCCACATGGCCTTTCATTCAGACCTCTGTGTGGCAGTTACTCTCTCGTCTAGCCAGGCTTCACTTTCCTTCCAATTTGCACTGCAAAGCTTGGCAGAGCTAAATCCAGTTTCTTCCAGCTCAGCTGAAACTGTGTTTGCCCCAGTGCTCAGCTCCCAGCAATGAAACAAGATATTTGTCAGGTGCCTGTAGTACAGATATGCACTTTCAATATAAACGGGAAAAATGTCACTGGTGACACTCTTTCCACACTTCTACTTGCTCTGAATGTCAGTGTCAATTCGGGATGATGGTGCCTACCTTGTAACCATGAGGGCAGAGTAAGCCAGTGGGAGAAGCTGAGGAATTGTGGGCTGTCTACTGGCAGACTCATGTTATATCCTTGTTCTTCATGATCATATTTGTCATTACAGAGAATTAACAGTATTCAGGACAATTATCAGCCTTAATTAAATACATTACTACTGAATTTCAGGTCTTCATCTGCAAATAAAAGTGGGGCTCAGATGGTCTCCTAGAGCACCCCAGACCTGAAACTTTATGATTCCAAGACAATGGCATTACATTTACATAGCTTCTGGTCAGAAGAGAATGAAGAGAATTAACTCTTAGAGACATAAAAGGTGCTTTGATTTATGTGCTGCTGATATCACTAAAAACAAACACACGTTCTTTCTGTGGTTCCCAACCCTGTTACTATGGATACTGGTGGTAATGGCAGGTAAACCTGCAAAACCATGCATTACAGTGTTGTAAAGAAAGTGGGAAGACAAGGAGATAAAGAGAGTAGGTAGTCGCCAGCTATTATCTAGGCTATTTATGTCCCTTGACATCAACTGTGGAGTGTAATTGGCATCCAAACACCTGAGCCCTGATTTTTTAATTTCCTTATGTCAGGTCAGTTTGTATCAGGACAAAATATTAAGAAGGATGCCCTTCTACTCCATAGTGCACTGTAAATAACTCGAAAATACATGTCCATTAGCAATGGAAGCATTTGTTCATGGACTGCTGAGGGTTTGTCAGGAAAGCAGACTGGTGGGCATGAAGTTGATAACGTGGTGAGGCATGTGTTCTTTATTCTCCTAAAACTCAGCCATCCTACCCTAGACACTGAAGAATGACGGAATGTTGCTGTTCTTAGAATCCCTTAGAACACATTTAGATTCACAGAACAACTGATCCAAGAGCACAGAGTTCCCTGTACCACCCTTACTCCTGTCTCCACACTCTTTTCTGATTGTGAACATTTACATTAGCCTGGTGTATCAAGTACAATTAATGAACCAATACTGATTAATTAGTTTCATTTAAACCCTGTTCCTAACTTAGATTTCCTTAATTTTTAACTGTTTTTTCTTCTAGAATCCCACCCAGCCTGACACATTGCATGTGTTATGTCCTTAGCTCCTCTGGGATATAATAACATCTTGGGCTTTTCTTGTCCAGGACCTTGATAATTGTAAAGAACACAATTCTGGCATTTTTTAGGATAGAGGCTGGAATTCTTCTGATATTCTCTAATGATTAAACATGGGTCACAGGTTTGGTCAGAGAGGTAAGATGCAATGGCCATCACATCATCTACATTGTTCCCACAGGTTTTAGGACTGATGTGCTGGCCTTAGTCACTTGGCTGAAGGAGCACTTGTCCTCTTCTGCAAAGTTACTCTTTCCCCCGCCTTTCCATGCTGACTCATGAGAAGAAAGCCCACTATACACAACCCCCACTTAAAGGCTCCCCTACTTTAGAGTGAGAAGTTATGTAATTCTGTTGGGATTTTTTACATGAAATAATTGTCCATTCTCTATCATTTAATAAATCATGTATGTTTGTCAGAATGTACTTGTAGAGATTTAGTGCTCTGGTGTATACTAATTTATTTAACTTGTCTCCAAAATTGTTCCAGCTTTAGCAACCGGTAATCACTTTTGCTGGGTCCTGTAACCCTTAAATATATGCCCAACAATGGAGTTTTGTGTGTTTGTGTGTGTGTGTGTGTGTGTAGGTATTGTTTTAATGCTAGTGCTACAAGAAACTCTGGACTCATCTTTTGTTTTCTGCCCCAGTCCTAGAACTAGTCATTTTCCCAAGGACCTCTGATTCCTTTTATTGGAGAACAGTGTTAAAAATAAAACTGAGTGTGAGGTGTGTTCATGGGCTGCATATTTCTTGTAGATCATCTTGGTTGTCCAACTCAGCTGACAAGGAAACACATGTTTGTATACTAATGCATGCACATACACATGTCTGTAGATATTTCTCTTACTAAGGCTCTGTATCTGTTAAGTGAAATGTGAGTTTTCCATGGTGACTTCCACTCTAACCCACTGCCATATATATTATTTTAGCCTCTTATTCTTTCTTACCTGTCTATAAATTCTCACCCTGCGAGAGATTTAACTTCCAGCCTCCACTGCCCATTTTCTCAATTGTTCACTTCCAGTATGTATGTATATCAGAAATTTAAATATATTCCTCTGGGAAACTTTGTCTACTTCATTGGTTATGATAAGTCCCTTTTGCCTTTAACCTTAAAGACTTCATTTACAAAGATATTTAGGTCAACATCTTTGCCTCCTTTCTGTAAGGCTGTTTTAGATATTTGTAATAAGCTAGAAATCTTAACACAGCATGTATTTCTTTCTGAGATACCTTGCCTCCCAAATTATGTTCCTTTAAATTTGCTGTAAAGATCAATTGTATTTAACAAATAGTTATATGTCCATAATTGGAGTGCAGCATACAATAGTTTTATTGCCCTAAAATTTTCCTGTACTTCACCTTCTCATCCTTATCCATCACAAACTCTTGGCAATTGGTGGTTACTTTACTGCCTCTAGGGTTTTACACTTTGGAACCACATAATATAAAGTCCTTACAGTCTGGCTTCCTGTAATCTGCACTTAAATTCCTCACCTTGCCATTGCTCAATAGCTCATTTCATTTCACTGCAGAATAACATTCCATTTTAGAGTGGTATCATGTTATTTTATTCACTTATTGAAGAATATCTTGGTTTATCCATGTTTTGATTATCGTATATAATAAAAGTGATATCCCATCATCTTGCCATATTCCACTTGAGCAATTTCCAGATACTCTCCCACTCATGGGCAGGGGAGTATTGAAAGGCATGAGCAATGGATCACAGGGATCATTAGTGGTCACCATCTGGAGTATCTCCACCACATAAATAAATTGCCATCTTATCATTTCCCATTATAGGGCACCAGGGTATACCCATAACCCATGAATCAAGTGCTGGATCCAGAGTCTGAAGGTGAAGTCTTGAAAGAGCACCCGGGAACTGTCCTGGGTGCTGAGATCCAGGAGTGAGTTTTCTGCCTTCTTTGAGCTCATGATACTGATGGTCTAGTAGAGGAACTCAGGGTGTAGATACATACATAAATTTACGAAAATAAAACTAAGATTATTTCAGATTGACATGGTGCTCCTTACACTGGATAATGGGGCAGGAAGAAACTGAGGTAGGGATATCTTAGAATGGTCAGAGAAGACTGCCCAGGACACAAGTTGAGATGTGACAAATGAGGAGAGGTCAGCCAGGAACATCTGAATTGACAGACTTTTAGCCTGATATAACAAAGAAGAAAGAGGTGAGATGAAAATAAGTCTGATTTTCAAGGAAGCAACTGATGTCTTTATAACTCTGAAATAGTGAGCAAGAAGTATGAAGTGTAAGAAATAAGTAGGAAAGAAACAGGGTTCTGAAGAAATCTTAGTCTTTGTTACTACTCAGCTTGAAGACTATCTCAAAGAAAGAGTTAGTCCTTCAATTCACAGACAGGATTCCCGAATATTCAGAGGAAAGCCATGCCCATCTAGATTTGTATTCAATTGAAATTATAAATAGGGTTTACAAATCATCAATGGCATAACCTCTCAATGGTGTGTATATGTATTCCAGGTCTGTAGTTTAACTATCAACATATCTCAATTAGGAAACTAGAGAAGATAGGTAAGATTCTCAACTTAAGAAACAACCTCTTCAACCTCTACAGAAAGGTAGGATCAGAAGTCCCTGCAGACAGGACCAAGAATTTCCTTAGAAACAGTTCTTAAACATGATGAAAATGCTGTACAATTAAGTGTTATAATGAATAAACTCCAAAGTGTTATGAAGGCAGTGAGCTGGATCAATTAATGCCCTAGAGAAATTTTAAGGAACACTTCATATATGAAATCACACTTGCATTAAACCTTGAGGATTAAGGAGGAGTTTGCCACTCATTAAAAGGGCAGTATGGTGATTTTCCCTTCATGCTGTGGGAATCTATTTCTACCTTAATATAAAATAGAAACTGCAATTAAGGTCAGCTCAAGTGGAGTTTTTCACTCCTGATGTAGGCTTTTGGTTTCCATTTGCAAGTAACTTAAAGGTTCATCCTAAATATTTTGAGATTATCATAGGTCTCAAGACACAATTTTTTACATGATAAAGGCCTGTAAGTAGCATGTCATATTGGGAAACTCTTGGCTTTTCAAGTAAAGACTAACTTGTTTCCTAATAATTTCCTTTTGAAGACAGAAGGTTTCTGCAATTATTATATGGCAGCTCCCAGTCTGATAAGGTCTTAGGAGAAAGTGTTTATGCTGATAGTAACCTCCTGGTGTTAAAACACTACAGTGGATGTAAAGGAAAAAAAATTTAAAAGATGACAATAATTAATGAGACCCCTGAAAATTGATTTAATTCAACAAACAGTTTACAAAGGAGCAATATAAATTCTGACCCCCATTGGCTTTGAAATGTCATAGTCCTCTAGGAACTGCCAGTAATGACTCTAAAAGAGCCACAGATAATTAACCCTGAGAAAAGTTACCAAGTTATAAATGAGTTTGAGGTGCTGCCTAAATGTCAACCATGGTGTCCATAAAGGGCCCTTTCTGCAGGGTCACAGAAAGGGTAGCCAGGGCCCAGGGCCTCCTCTCCCTTCAAACCCCCAGCCCTCTTCCTATCAGCTTAGCTCACTAGTTACCAGGTGGTCCAATAGCAGTGCTGGGGGCTTACCAAGAAGAGATGAAAAATGCAAAACTTGGCACATGAATATTTTGTAGCAGCTTTGCTCATAATAACCAAAACCTGGAAACTAGTCAAATGAGTGTCAGTATGTGACAGGATAAACAAATGGTGGTAAATGTACTCCCAATAACAAAATTCTGCACAGCTTTATAAAAGGGCTGAGCTTCTGATTCACATAATGACACAGATAAGTCTCAAACATTTGCTGAGTAAAAGAATCTAGACACAGGTGTTGTATGCTTCTGCTTATGTGATACTACAGGAAAAAATCTAATTTGGATGGACAGAAAACAAGTGAGCATATGCCTGAGACAAGGGTTTGTGTATGTGCTGACTGAAAGAGAAAATGAGGGGATTTGGGAGATGTTAGTCATGTTCAAAATCTTAATTTTGATGGTGGATTTGCAGTATAGATGTATATATTTGTCTAAATGCATGAAACCACACATTTAAATGGATATAATATACTGCATAAAAATTATATCTCCATAAATTTGATTTTTTAAAAAAATTCCATGAATTTGATAATCCAAATATATAAAACACATAAATACATCCCAAATATCACCACTCATCATACAAAGCACTTCCACCACAGTCTAATCCAACTATTATCTTCTGCCTAGAGAGCAGGAACTAGCTGCTGTGTACCCACTCTACAGCCCTTCATGCCTGACCTCTCATGGCAGCTAAAATGAACCCCTAAAATCTGTGTATCTAGTCATGTTACTTCCAGGCTTAAAAATCTCCAACATTTCATCTAGGTTAGAACAAAAATTGTTTTTATCTTGGTATATCAAAGACTATGCTCATCAGTGAATCACAGGAAAGCCCCAAGTTATAGCTTTAAAGAACACAAGTTTGTGGTAGACTAGTATTACCAAATTAATACCACATCTAGTATTAGAACTCCAGATCTTCCTGTTACTGACCGTGCAAAAAATCCACTCCTAAGTCAGCTCATGGTATAAGACAAACACTGGAGTTGGAGCCATTATACTCACATACCAGCTACTATGAAATAAGAAGCCCTATCACTGCTATTAGGAACACATCAAGGAAAATTTTAAGCACTCATATTTTTTATATATCATAAGTTACTCACAAGGCACACCTAACCGAAGGAAAACAAAAGCAAGAAAATATGGTCATTATTTAGCAGAGCTGAAAAATCTCTCTCTATTCCTGAGTAAGAAAGGGAAGGATGGCTATTGGGAGCAGCCACAAATGATCCATCAGGGTCCACACGGGTCTCTGAGCCTCATCCCATCTCTGCAACTCTCTATCTCCTTCTTTCTGCCACCTGACCAACTAACCATCCTCCACCATGCCAAGCTGGTCATAGCTTAACTTGTCTTCTCCTGCCTGCCTGGAAACCTCCTCCTAAGTTCTTCTCTCCCTTCCTTATGTCTCTGCTCCAAATCAGCCTTCAGGACCATCCTTCTAAAAATTTTTCCATCTACAATTCCCTCATCTGGTTCATTCTGTCTGCTTCTGGACATCAGTTTTGCTTTTTCAAATTACCATAAAAGAAGAAAAATGTCTTACTTATTCAAATTTAAAGTTCTAGAGGGAAATGAGGCCCTGCTTTTAAGTAGCAGAGAGCATGTCTGTGAAAGGCTTGGTCTCCCTCTTCTGTCTGAAAACCTTCCATCTCAAGGACAGTGGGTTCCCAGGGGATTCCAAGCTGTGTCTAATGCTTTTAGAAAGCAGAAGCAACTTTTCAATTTCACTTGGCAATTTCCTTCCCTGCCAGCTTATAGCCAGGCTTCAACTATTTTAGTCAGGAAGGAGGGATGAAGTGGCTCTCCACCCAGAAGCCCTGAAAGGAGAGATAAGGCAGGAAATGGCACCCTAGGCCTGCAGCTCTCAGTCTCAAAGGTTGAAGCCATGCTTCTGTACTCCTCCTGTGGCCCTGTGGCCCCTGAGCCCAGGGAACCACCCTAGGTGCACCTGTATTTAATAAAGACAGCCTGATCCTGTGCCAGTAATACTACTCCCAGAGAAAGCTCCAGTCACTGTACTAGGTTTGCCCTCAGAAGTCTCTACACACCAAGAACCTGTACATTCCCACGGATGACATGAAAGGCCTGCAGGACCAGGGCCTGGGAAAGATGGTACTGTTAACCAGAGTGGCACCTGCCTCGGCAGACAACAGCACCACTGAGCCCTGCAATCTCCACCTGCAACCTAAAGCCCATCTGGAATCCAGCTCAGCTGCCCCGGGGGGAAGCCCCAGAGTGCAGTCAAGGCAGCTGTACTAAGAATGCACGTTGCTGGGTGGCGTTTAGGACTACACTGAGCTCCTTGGTCCTGCATCCTCAGTCCACAAATGGAGCATGGTTGTAGGGATGGAGTGCAAAGATTGACTTGATCTTCCACACAGCAGGGTGACTGAGCTGGAGCACTTAGGGCTGAAGGGAAGATGAGCCAGGAGCCAGGCTCTTCTCATTCCTAGTATCACAATTTTGCTGATTGGAGGGTAGCAAGTGTGACCAGTGGATCCCCATCCCCGGGATACCATCCATTGAACTTTTCATAGCCACAACTTTTCATGAGCTCCAGCGACTCTCTGGAGACCTTGGTCCAGCTTGACCCACGCACCGCAGGGCTCCTCACAGGAGCCACTGTCCAAGTAAAAGGAGGTGAGGCGCTCAGGTGCCACCAGCGCCCTCTCCGCAGCCCAGACAAATCCATAGCAGGTCCCTTCCAGCCCCATCCGCTGGGAGTCCCTGGAGAGCTTCCCAAACGCCTGGCCCGTGTAACCCAGCTGCTCCTGTGTTCCCTTAGCCAGGCAGCGCACAGCGGAGCTGGGACTCTGCACTGGAACACCTCCCGCTGGCTCTGGGAGAGCTGCCCCGGACCCGCTCGACAGCCCCCCTGAGTCTGCGCTGTGCCCGCGCTGGTCTTCCAGCGGCGCCTTGGGCTGAGCCGCAAGTCACTGCAGGATTTGCACAACTTTCCCGGAGCGCCCCGGTGGCACCTGCGGGGCCCGCCCCGCTCCAGCCCACCTGTGCGGGGCTCCAGCCCTCTTCCCTCTGCCGCCAGCTCCTGCTGGATCCCGCCTGATCCCCACCAGCTCCATCTCCATCAGCTCTGGGGGTGCCAACAACCCCCTCCCGCCTCTTTTCCTNATTTAGAGCCTCACCTTTGCTGAGGCTGGCTTTGAACTTGCACTCCTCCTGCCTCAGCCTCCCAAGCCTCTGGTATTACAGGCATGCTCCACAGTGCCCAGCTGTAGTTACATTTTTAAACAGGAAAAAAGTAAGATATATATATTCCATATTAGACCTGTTGACTGATATGTCAGGGAAGGGGACGGGGACACATGCTTGTAGAAGGTCATCAATGGATGCTCTTTCTGTGCTGTCTGGTTTCCTAGTAAGCTTGCATTGTCAAGTGAAGAAAGCAAATATGAGTCCTCTTCGACATCCCTGCCACTGTTGTTATTTCAATGCGGAATCGGGCAAGGGACACTGGACTGCTCTCCCCACCCTACCCCAATGCCTTTTTCTCCCTGATCCACCCAGCTGACACCTGCAGTTAATGATGCTCAGGCCACATGGACCCTGGGGGAGTCTGGACCTCTTGAGAGGATTAAAACTCCTGAGAGGTTTAAAAAGAGGTTTCTGGGCAACCAGAAACCCCCAGAGAATGGTCAGAACATAGCTGCAGCCCCTTCCCAAGCCAGCAGTGCTGGCCCTGGTCCAGAGCCAACAAAGAGCAAAGCAAGGACATGACCCAGGCTATCAGGGTGACCCCAGTGAGTGAAGGGTGAGCAGACTGACAGCAGTCCCCTGAGGACCTTGTTTTCCAGATGCTGCACTGGAGGAGCTCCAGGGCCATCCTTGGGGACAGGCAGCATCACAAGAATGTGAATCTCAGGGGAGACATAATTGAATGAAGATCTGATTGTGTTGCCAACTGCTGTGTGCTCAGCCTCCGAGAAGAAAAAGTGTAGCCATTGTATCTTTGCCATGATGTGAATGAAAGTAACAGCCATCGGGCACATGCACTATTTATTCAGTAATAAGCACCAGGGTTGGTCCGTGTGTTGAGATGCCATCAAGAGCCATGTATGATAGGTCACATGACATGAATAGTCATCAAAGAGGTCAGAACTCTTTGGCTCAGAAAATAAATGAAATAATTGCTGAAAAAAAATGAAAAGCCAGGCAAAGCCAAATAAAATACTCACAGTTATTATTAAAAGTTCAAGTGCCAACTATTTGGTTGGGGATGAAATGAGATTTACTTTTTAATAGTAATCTGTAAGACAATAGCAAGAAGAGTTTGTTCTTACCTCTAGTTTTATTAGCTGTGTGACATTGAGAAAGTTGTCTAAACCATGCCTGACCTAGTATGGCTTTCAGATGGAGGATGCTATATGATCACTACTTCCTAAGGCAGAATGTTAGCATTAAATGAAATGGTTATGTAGAGTGCTTAATGCTAGCCCAGAATAACTGCTTTTTAAATGTTGGGGAGTACTACTCTTTCTGACCACCATGCATATATATCCACTCCCCTCTGTATAGTTCCTGATGAATTGAGTATAAACTCTACATGGGTTTTATTACTCACTTAAATGTCAGAGTGAGCCTGGTAAGTGCTAAGAAGATGTGTTAGTACAGATTTTCCCCAGAAGTAACAACCAAGAGAGAATGCCTTAGAACTATACAAGATTTAGGGGAAGAAATACCAGTGGAGGATAAAAGGGATAGCAGGGGTACCAGAGAGAATGGGGAGAGTCTTCAGGAAGGAGTGCAGGACTGATACCTAGAAAAGGGCAGGAGGCAGGGCAGGGGACTATATGGCAGAGTGGTCAAGCCACAGTCCCTGCTCAGTGACTCCTAGCTAGTGGGAAGGCCTGCCTTAGCACAGGGCCTTGCTTGGCATATTATGGGAGCAGGTTCAGGAAGTATGGTTTCTGTAAACGTATGGAGTGGAACGGAGAAGACAGTGGCCAAGCAGCCAATCAGAGCCCAGTGTTTCCAGGCCACACTGATCTGCCAGGCATACCTGCCCAGGAAGCAACCCCTCTGTGGGTCTCATGAGTCTGTTCTTCTGAGACTAGTGAGCCAAGGGCATCCCATATTCTTATAGATCTCAGGGCTTCCTCTTCCACTCTACGTTCCAACTGTCCCTCACCTTCAGTGCCATCTCAGTAGCATGCCTTGTGACAAGAGGTGAGCCTGCATTCCTGAAGGGTCTGAGCAGGGTCAGGTCTGAGTTACAGTGGCACCGTTCTGTTAAAATGCAACAAGGCACTAAAAGAGATGTCTCACCTGGACCCCACACATACTTCTCCCTCCTCTCACTGGTGGAAGCAACCTTGCCTGTTCTTGTCGATCAAGGTCAAGTACCTTCTTTGAAGTTCTGCTGGCCTATGGACACAAGGGACCCACAGTGCCCTGGTGATAGCTGCCTCTTGCAGTTCCATGGACACCCACTATACACCCTGATAGGGTCATGTGAAGAAGCTGGGGATGGGGGCTGATACAAAGCCACTGGGTCCCATGAGGGTCAAGGGCTTCTGCTCCTGCCACTTATTCAGAGCCTCTGTCCTGCTAAGATCAGGCCCAGATAAGTCTTTTTCTTGTTTTAGAGAAAGGAGTATTGCTGGGCCCTTCTGCCGTGAAGATTCTGCAGTTCTAACAGAATACGCCCATCATGGGAATGTCCATAAACATGGCCCCTTGTTTCTGGGGGCATATTGCTCCATATCTACCAGGGCCTAACAAGAGCTGCTTCTTTAAAAAGTGTAATACATTGCTTGGACCTCAGAAGCCCAGTGCTTGTCTTGCGATTCTCCTATGGGGATTTTCATAAGTTTCATGTGGCATCTTTGTTCCCACTGACATCCCTTACACTACGGTCTGCAGAGGTGTTTAGCTCAACCACGGGAGTGGATTGCATCAAGTGCTACAAGACTGTGGAGCCCTTTTCTGTCATTTCCCTGCTCATAGCCAGCAGCTAGGCATGTCACATGGTCCTGGGTGCTAGAGTAATATCCCTGAGTGCACAGTGTGTTTTCTCTGAAGCACAAAGAAGCCCAGTAGATGTTGTGTTCCCTCCTTGGAACAGACACAGTAATGTGTTGTTCAACCCAGAAAGGATGCTTTGCAGGCCTGTGAGCAATGGATACCAATCAATTCTGCAAAGTGCGTCCCTGAGTCTTCACACCCTCTGGAGCCCAGGGGTCTGCCAAGGCCCCCAGTATCCTAGTCATTGTCTACCATTCTATCCGGTTGATGCAATGGGCACAGGAGATGTTCAGTGGAATGCACAGAACACCTGGACATCCAGACTGTGGGTGTATCCATCTCTGTCCTGCTAAGATCAGGACAGAGACACCTAAGACAATGCTATAATTATTGTCACCTAAGACAATGCTATAATTTGCCCATCCCACATGAATCCAAAAAGAATCTGAACAGTGTCACAGAGTGCAGTTGAAAAAGTGGTGCTAGACCTCTGGAGTCCACACACAATCGAAGAATCCCTGCATCCTTCAGTATTTGTATCTTTGATTTTCTATGTTGCCAAATTGCTTCCCGGAGTGGTGATGCCATTTTTCAAGTTGCATTTGAAGTTAGAAGACTTCTCAACTTTCTGAAATAAGAGGATATTCCAGTAACATGTCCTTGTATATCTTAGTTAGGGGTGACACAGTTCTGGCTTGATTTGATAGCTCTGCAGTTGGTGTTTTGTTTTTCAGAGAAACACTCCTCTTTATGGCTCACCATTTAATTTCCCTGCTGTCAAGAGGCAGAATCAAGTTATTCCTCTTTTTTAAAGAATGATCTAAGCAGGAATAATGAATGCAAAATGCTGTAGTTAAACATCAGCAGATCAACTGATGGATCAGCTGTCACTTAGATTATGCTATAAATGGAAAGAAAGTGATATTTAATCATTTGCAAAAAATAGAAGCAGTGGTGATGGATTTGGTGTACTTTGACTGTGAGCGACTCATTATGGCAAATTGTTATTTTCCAGTTAATAGAGGAAATAAAAAGGGCAAGGCAGAGAAAAGTCATTGCTTTCAAGAGCACGCCACATCCCCTGAGCTGTTTATATATATATGAAGTATCACTGGTTAAATGTTAAGGGCTGGAACAGGTCTTCCCAAGTTCATAAGTCAAAGTCCTAACCACGAGTGCCTGAGGTAAGAATATATATGGAGAATAGGTATCCAAAAAGGGAAGAAAGGTAAAATAGGGTCCTTACAGTGGGCCTGATCCAACATGGCAGATTGTCCTTATAAGAAGATTCTAGGACACACACACCCAAGGTTGGCCACGTGAGGACACGGGAGAGGGCAGCCATCTGCAAGCCCAGGAGAGATCTCAGAAGCAACCAACCTGCTGACACACTGATCTTGCACTTTTGGCCTCCAGAGTCATGAGAGAATAAATTTCTTCTTTCTGACCCCCTCTTTCCCAGGCTACAGCACTTGGTTTTGGCAGCCTGAGCAAACCAGTAACCTCTGGGTGGCAGGGTCGGGTGGGGGATTGGCACCCCATAAACCGGCTTCGTTCCCCTGAAGTGTGAATGGTGTTGTTGTTTTCATTTGTTCCAACGTTGTTCAAAACCAGATTTGAAAAAATTAAAAAAAATACACATTTCAGGAAACTCTGGTGTTTGACCACAGCCAAGCCTTCTAGAGCTGCTGGTGACCATGCCCTGGGGACGAGGCCCAGGCTCTCCCACTCACCACAGGCCCTTCCACAGCTGCTGTGTCCCCGAAAATAAAGTTGGACCTTAATTGACATTTATCACAAAGAATACAGTAGTGTCTGTGTGTGTGTGTATGGTGTGGAGTGTGTGTGTGTGTGTGTGTGTGTGTGGTGTGGAGCGTGTGTGTGTGTGTATGGTGTGAGTGGTGTGGTGTGGAGTGTGTATGTGTGTTTGTGTGTGGTGTGAGTGGAGTGGTGTGGAGTGTGTGTGAGTGTGTGTGTGGTGTGAATGGTATGATGTGGAGTGTGTGTGTGGGGGGGTGAGTGGTGTGGTGTGGAGTGTGTGTGTGTGTGTGACTGTGTGTGGTGTGAGTGGTGTGGTGTAGAGTGTGTGTGCCGTTTTTATAAGAGAGATATTTGTCACCACCACTTATTAGCAAAGTGTCCTTGAACAAGCTATTTTTAAACTCTTTAGACCTCTATTTTTTCACATTTAAAGTAGGGAAAATATTGTACCAATCTTGGTCTGACCACAAACTGACCACAAACTCCATGGCCTTTAAACAGGAGAAAACAATACTCTCAGTCCTGCCTGGGGGCTGGCAGAGTAACATCAGTTTCACTCAGTGGAATGCAGGACCACCAGTGCTCTGAAGGCTCCACAGGAGAATCTGTTCTTGGCCTCCTCTGATCCTGGTGTGTGTCATAGCCTGACTTAGGGCTGCATCCCTGTAGTCTGCCTCCGTGGTTGCCTTGCCTTTTCCTCTCCTGTGTATACCCCTTGTCCCTTCTCTTCTTAGGACGCATGTGATGGCATCCAGGGACTGTATTAATTTTTTATGGCTGTGTTAGGGTCAGCTTTTCCTAACTGTGACAAAAGCACTGAGATAATCAGATTACAAAGAGAAAAGGTTTCTTTTGGCTCACAATTTCAGAGATTTCAAGGGGTCATTTGTCCCTGCTGCTTGGGCCTGTGACCAGGGAGCATATCAGGGTGGGAGCACATGGCAGAGGAAGCTGCCCAAATCATGGCAGCTGGGAAGCAAAGGAAGAAAGAGACCAGGGTCCCAGAAGCCTCTACCAAGACACACCCTGATGACCTAGGACCTCCTTTGGGCCTCACCCCCTGGAGCCGCCACCCCTTCTCATAGCGCCATGGGCTGGAGACCAGGCCCCAGTTCAAGGAACTTGGGGGAATATTCAGGATCCTGACTATAGCACGTGGCCTGTGTTGAAAGTGGAGAAAAGGAGGACAGTAAGACACTATGTCCCTGAAGGGCCCCTCTCCATTCCTAAGAAGCCAACCAGGTTAAGGGATCAATGAACGCAATCCTGGGAGGGAGAAACATCCAGATAAATGTGATCTCCGAGGACACTGGTGCTCCCTCTCAGGTGCTGAGAATCAGGGCAAGTTTGCTGGTGTTCCCTGCAGAAAGCTGCTTCTCCCCCACACACCAAGGTCTTCCGGATGCTGGCTGCACAGAGGGCCCAAGCCACCCACTGGCGATGCCTCTGCTTCTGGAGCCTATGAACCTTCTCTCTCTGCAGTGACAGGTGCAGAGCACAGCACTGGGGGGCGATAAGTGCTCTGCCACCTGCCGCCACTGGATGAAGCACAGGAGGGACACAGGTGCTGCTCTCTGCTGAAGGACCAGAGGCAGCTTGAGGAAGAGCATGAGCCACCCAGTTCCATGGCCCATCCCCATAAGTGCATTTCACTGCTCATTCTTCTCCAGTGTCCTCTTTAGTCACTCGGTGGCCTGTCCTATGCTCTAGCACAGCTGGAATGCAGGCAGTAGTGTCCATACAAATTACTAGACACTCAGTGCCTTGAAACAAACTATTCCCTCACAGAGACCATAAGTGCGAGTTGTGAAGGCAAAAGTGCTGCTCCCTCTGCAACCTCTAGGAGGGCTCTCTCCCTGGGCTTCCCATGGCTGTCAAAGGAGTCACCCCAACCCCCACCTCCACCTGCCCTGGCTGCTCCTTGTGGCCTTCTCCTCTAATTATGGGGGCACATTTTGGATTTAGGGCCCACCTGGGTAATCCCAGATCTCAAGATATTTCACTTACTTGCCTCTGTGAAGGCCCTGTTTTTAAAAACTCTCATGGTCACAGGTCACAGGTTTGTGCTAGGGCTTTGGTGGGGATCCTACCTAGCAAGTGCTCAAGCAGAGTGTCTGGCAGAGCAAGTGAAGCATAAGTACCAACAGAGTCAATATTATCACAGACCATCTCTGCACCAAACATGAGGTCGGGAGAAGGGAGTGAGGCAGTTCAATGCGAAATTCCACTTCTTTGTCCCAGATAATTATATTCCTGATATGCGAACCAAAGTTCCTTTTGTTGAAGAAACTGTTGCAAACAGTCATTAGAAATCTACCACTGTGATAAACACACAGCAAACATATAGGATGGAAAACACAATGAACCAACACAGGCTTAGGTTTCAATAACTCCTTTCCAAATGCCACTAAGTGAGTGTCGCTTTTGTGAAAGCACTCTGGTGGGTTGCACCTGTGGGCGGGCTCCCCCATGCCAGGGCGTGCTGGGTCCACATGCACTGAGCCACCCGACATGGGGCTGGGGTGCAAGCAGCCCCCTGTGACTTGGAGGGACTCACACTGTCCAGGGATGAGGGGGCTGTCTTGGAGGTAGGTTACCTGGGACTAAAAGTCTACCACTGACTTCAGGGGTGGCTTTTGCTGGTCTGTTGTGTGAATTTAGTCAGAAAACAGAAGCTCTGATTTAAGATTTGGCTGCAGACTTGCCATGGATGTTAAATGAATTAATAAATAAAAAGCAAATTAGCCTTGGTAAATATTGTTTTCCTAAAATTTTGTTGGGCATTGACTAATTATCAATGTACACATTCCTGGGGAACACTGTGATGTGATATGGCTACACAGTGATCTGACAGTTAATCAAGTTTAATTAAGTTAATCAGGGCTAACCTATAACCTCAAATATTCTTCATTCCATCCTCCTAAGTGATACTTTGGATTCATTGTCAACATCTCCCCATTCTCCACAAGCCCAGCCCTGGCACCCCCCATCCAATTCCGCTCCTGTGAGTTTACAGTTGAGTTATGGAATCAGCTTTAGCTAATCAACAAGTGAACACATTAAAGAAATAGGGTATGTTTAGATAGCATGATACTATTTAGCCTCTTATAAATCATCTCATTTATAATAACATGGCTGAACCCCAAGATCAATGCACTAAACCACGCACAGAAAAGCAGAAGGTTCGCATTTACATATGAGATCTAAAATGGTTTGCTCTTCTCTCAGCCCAAACCCATCTTAAAAGATTTGAAAAATATTTGAATCCAAATACATGGTGTTGGTTTTCTATTTAATTTCTGCCTCAACCATGGGGCAAAACTGCTTGTTTTAACTGAAGACACAATATTAGTAGAATGGAAATAGAGCCTCAAAGAGAACTTCATTCAGTATTTTGTTTATTTTCCCAGAAACCCCTTTGAGATCTAATTTTACCTGCTGCAAAAGAAACAGCAAATGAAGCAGCTGCTTTTCAGTGCCCCAAGCCTCGGGAGAGCCAGCTCTCAAGCTCCACCTGGATCAAGGGACAAGTTAAGTGTCTGCCTAGGAGTGTCACCCCATCTGAGCCAAGACCCTGGAGGGTCCTTCCCTGGGTCCCATCTGATGACCATGTACATGTCTTGGACACGGAGTGCAGTTTGAAGAGGTAGAAATGCATGTGTTTGTGTAACATCCACTGTTGAGAGCCACAGCCAAACGGGCCCCAGCAAACTTCCAGCTGCCAGCAAACTTCCAGCTGCCGGCTGATGATTGGCTCACAGCGGCCCCAGCAACATCTAGCTGATTGGCTCCTCGGCCCCAGCAACATCTAGCTGATTGGCTCCTCTGCGGTGATGCTCATTGGA
>NW_026005776.1:0-121386 GCF_001458135.2 Marmota marmota marmota | reverse complement strand
GTCGACCCTTCTTCTCCAGTTGGCAATTCTTAGACACAGGCCTATCCCAATATGTTGAGAAGAAACAGTTCTGTAGCTGTTACCCTCCCCAGAGAGAGGTCTGTCCTTGGTCCCAGCTTCAGGGAGGCAATCTAGGAGAGCAGTGTCTATTTAGGGCTGCTGCTAGCCATACAGCCACTGAGGGTGGGAACTGGCCATGCAGAAAGAACGATCATGTGATTAGGTAAGATTGGGGTCGTTGGTATCAGTGGACAGGAAGACTGTCCAATCAATCATGATGGCATAACAAAGCCTCACCAAGATATCTGAGCAGGGAGGCTCAGGGGAGCTTCCAGGTTGGCCGTGTTCTGTGCACGTTGGCACATGTCGATAGGACAAGGGTCCATGACCCGACTCCACAGGAGAGGAGCAGGGACCCACACCCAGGGATCCTCTGTGCTAAACACACCCTTCAGCTGAGGTTGAGATGTATTCTTCTCTGTTAATAAACTACCACAATGAGCAGAAGAGCGTCAGTGAGGTTTGCATTCTTAAGCAAAGCTTTGAGTCTGAGGGTGGTTTGGGGGAAATCCCGAGCTCGTAGTTGGTGCCAGGTGAGGTGAAGGTGGACCCTGCAGGCTTCCCGCCCTGTGAACTTGGGTGTTGGCCCTGAACTCTTGCCTAACTCCAGGTGTGAGCCAGTGGCAGATGTGGTTCTCCAGGTTCTCCTTATTCCAGGATATATTTGGATGTTCAAATACAGGTTCAATTCTTTTTACCTGCCCAAGAGCACCTCAAACCTCAGAGGGCCTTCCTTGCTGAGTTTCAGGTTGGGAACAGGGAGTCTCTGAGCAACTTTTCAGGGCGCTCTCTACTCTGAGTGAGGCCACCTGAGGTGCTCCTGTTATGATTATTCCTGAGTTGGAACATGGACTTCAGTTAGTATTCCTGCTATTTGTAGATAATGAGAGACCCAGGTGTGCAGTGAAGGACGCTTAGGAGAAGACCACCATTGTCCACTGTGATGGGTAGAAGGGCCCATTTGTAATTTTCAGGTTTGTGAGTAACACATTCACAAGGGTCCCCTCGGCTGTCTGCTCATTTGCTAAAGCATAGCATTCTAGAAAGGGCTCCACCTTGGAGAACTCCAGCTTATCTGAGGACTTCAGGAGGATGGGGACAGGAGTTGATTGGTCTCCCTTGTGAGGAAATGCTGTTCTCTGACTTTTCAATGGCAGTCGAGGGCCTTTTCTGGGAAGAAATGACATGGCTGCAGGGGGTCGGGCAACACCCACCTTGGAGTAGTTTTCCTCCCCGTTTCACGTGGTAGCTCTTTCTTCACCCGGAAAGTGGATTTATCTTAGATATAAATGGAGATTAGTTATAATTAAGGACTTGCATTCAAAGCATCTGTATCTGTGATGCGGTGGCATCTTCCGCGTGAACGGATGCCACCATGGTGTAACACAGCCCTGGAACTGCAGGAAAAAATATCTATTATCTGTTGATAATGGTTTATTTATTCCATTTGTTTTCTTTGGTGCCTCAGTGACAATAAAATAGAAGACAATCAAGTGCTGTGAAATTGAGCCAGATTGGGAAGAGCGGGGTTCGTGAAGTGCATTCCCCTGTGGAAATGTATTGAAGATGTCATTTCATCAGTGGGGAAATATTCCTCGATTTGTGGTGTTTGCTGGTTTGGAGAGATGTCTTTTATTTGCTATAAGTACTTTCACCTCTTTTTTTCTTAAAGAAGAAGTTAGCCGATTCCCTCCTTGTGAACGTATGTCCTGGATTTGTTTCTGAATTAAAGTCTCCCAGTTATTGAAATGGCATCTCACTCTTCCTTGTGCCCTCTATTTGGAATGGTTTTCTGTGTTGTACTTGTCTGATGTTAAAAGGAATACAGGGCACGATATGACCCAGTAATGACACTCTTGGCCATGTATTCCAAGGAATGAAAAAATTACATATACCAAAAAGAACAAAAAAACCTGTAATGTGAAAACTCACAGCAACTTTATTCACTTAAGTCCCAAACCAGAAATAACCCAAATGCTCTCCATATAATGGAATGCTAGTCAATGACAACAAACTATTTGTGCACACAAACTGGATGACTCTCCAGGGCATTATGCTGAGTATACAGAGCCAATTCCCTGCTCTATGACATTGTGATGACATTCTTCAAACGACAAAATTATACTTTGGGGAGATGATCTGTGGACGCTAGGGGTTAAGGTGTGAGCAGGATAGGGGATTGGGAAAGACTGTTCCTCATGCCAATGGTGATTACACAAGTCCACATCAGTGAAAAGAGTGCATAGAACTGCAGGCGAGTAAACCTGGAAAAATCAGGAAATGTTAGTGGATTGTGCCAATGTCCAGTTCCTGCTTGTAATGGTGTACTGTGGTCCTGCAAAATGGTGGCACCGGAGGAAAGCTGGCTAATGGTGCATGGGCTCTCTCTATTTCTGACTACTTCATGTGAATGTGCAATTATCTTAAATGTAAATATACACATATGGAAAATTATAAGGTCACTGTTGCAAAATTAGATAGCATAAAGTACAAACAAATATTAATACCTTCCTCTGGTTCCATTCTGTGTCTTCATTCAAGGAAGGTGTAGGAGGTATCTTTAGACTTTTTGTTGTGAAAGATAATAATATCTTTCTTCATTGCTTTGAAAACTCTTGTTATTCAAAGAACAAAACATCCTAACAGATCCAATTGCTTATCTCAAACATTTCCATGTGCTTTCATCCTTTATAATGCCCATTGAAGTAAGTGACTCCTCTCCATTGTGAAATGAATATAGAATTTTATGTAATGAAATATAATCATCTTATTTTGGTACTAAGTTATTCCAACCCATAGCAGCTTAAAACAAAATATCTTCCCATCTTCCCTTCCTACAGAACACACATCCAGGAGGACCAGGGCTGATGGATCTAGTCATGGTCTCTCAGGGGCCTGTGGTTGAACTGTCTTCTGGGGATGGAGCCATCTCCACTTGGCCAGGGATGGAGGTCCATGTCCAAACCACTCATAGGGTCACTAGCAGGCCTCAGTTCCTCAGGTTTTTGCTGTTCATTAGATGCTCAAACAAATCGAGGAAAGATGATTTATGTTTCCTGTGAGTGCTAAGTGTCTTTGGAATCATGGAACTGGCTTTCCCAGAACGGGAGATCCAAGTTGCAGAACAGGCAAAGGAGAGGCCTAAGATGAAAGCTGTGGTTTGCATTAACTAATCTTGAAAATGCCACACTCTCCTCACTTCTGCCTTCTGCTGTTGGTCACACAGACTGATCCTGGTAAGACATGGGAGGGGCAGGGACCCCCGGAGCCATCCTGGAGGTTGCCGCCGTGTTGTCCAGGCCAGGGGGCATGGCCATGTCAGCTCTTGTCCACCACATGGTGGACCCTGATGCTGCTGTCAATGGGCAGGAAGACAAGCTATCAATCAGGCTTCCAGGAGATATTGCCAAATAAAAAGTCTACACTTGTGAAAGAAAGAAGGGGAGACTTTTTTAAAAAATCGTGTTTCTGGTTATCGTTTAGGAAACAAAACACAGGAAAATACGTTGAATAGCAATGAAGTCAGCTACCCAAGAAAGGAAAGCATGGACATTTGGGACAGATGGGATACAAGAACTAGTGGCACCTCTTGTGTAATTTCTTGAATAAGTATTGACTTCTAGAAGAAAACAAGAAATCAATAAAGATGAGAAGGAATAAAAAAAAACTTAACTGAATGTTCAAACTAACCCAACTATATTTCAGATGATACCAAAATTACACTGAAGGGAATTAACTAAAAATCAAGATCACTTTTTTTTTTAATGTTCTGAAACATTTACTCACCTGATCAGCCTTGTCAGACTCCAAAACTGTGCAAGCACAGGCAAGAAGCCAGACCACACCCTCCTTGACCAGGTCACCCAAATGGACACCACCTGGCAAAGGCTGAGGAGGGTGGAGGGTAGAGGTCACAGGGAGGCCCAGGCAGCATTAGCCGAGTTGAGCCTCCAGGGACCATCAGACTGTCTCAAATGGAGTTCAATCACCTTGGAACATCAGCTACTTAAATTCTTCCCATAACTCTGCTTATAAAAATAAAAACCCAAACCCTGGTTGCTAAAATGTTCTACAGATAAAACATTCTTGTGGTCTAGAAGCTTCTTTTTCTTTTAAGAAAACATGTAGCTAAGAGCAGTCCAGGGAGGCAGAAGGCAGACTATCTGAGTGGTCAGTGATCTCTGTGTGTTACCCACATGTGAGGATTTCTCTGGTTCCTCTCCTGCACCTCACACTTGTTAGTGGATGTCATATCTAGTGCCAGTGATGTGTTCTAGTGGCACTGGCCCCAGTGGTCTCCAGAGGACTCAGTTCTCTTCCATCCTGGACTTGGGGTGGACAGTCAGGCACATTGGAAATGTCAAGGACCCTCAGCAGCTGGGCAATCCTGTTTGGGAGTGAAGTGGGTGGAGCTGGAGCAGAGATGCTGTGCTCCATTTAGTGACAAAATAAAAATGTTTACAGAAGACTTTGAAGGTACATCTGGGTCAGCAGGACCCTGAAGCCAGCAGCCAGGGGGCCAGAGAGGCTGTGGTGTCTATCTACTGCCTCCTTCCTTCCAGGAAGACTTGAGCCCAGAGCTCAGCCTGTCTTCCCCAGTATGGACGAGGTTCTACACTTCCCAGCCCTCCCAGCTGACCCAACTTTAGCCCTGCCTCATGTTAATGGAGGTCCTGTGCCCACCACCTGGAATGGGAAGTTATACTCCATATGTGTATAATACATCAAAATACACTCTACTGTCCTGTATATCTAAAAAGAACAAATAAAAAAAAAAAAACTCAGACCAGAACCCTCAGCCAGTAATGCTGGCCACACCCTCCATGGCCGAAGCCTGGGGCTCTGAGATCTTTAAAGAGTGACCACAGACCCTCCTAGGAATTCAGAGAAATAGATTTGGAGCCTGCTATCTGGTTGTGGGAGGAATGTCCCCTTAGTCCGGGTCAGACCCATGTGCTCACTGTGGCCAGACTGATGACAGGAGGCCAGAAGTGGCCATGTCACTATGTGGGTAGTAGTGGGTCCTGGTGAGCTGGAGAGCCCCTTCCCACCAGCCAATGGGTGCCACATCTGCTGCTGTTGGTTTGCAAAGCCTGCTGCGGAGCTGGCTGTAGGTATCCCTCAACCCACCTCTTCGGAAGGTGCTTTGACCCAGCGCTTTCTTTTCTGTTGTTCCTGGGGTCTTGTCCTAATCCTTTCGTCCTGGGCACTTCTTCCCAGCTTGGTCATACTCATCTGCCCTTTCTTCTCATGTCCTCCTGGTCTCCACATCCAGCCAGGATGGCTACTCCCTGTCCCCTCCTCAGGCCTCCATCCACAGTCTCTGTCCACGTGTCCCTGCTCTGCTGTCTATCCATAGGAATCTTACCACCCCAAGCCCAGCCTACTTTCACCTCTTCTGACAAGTTCTTTTCCACTGAAAGCTAAATTCATTTTGCTCCGTCTGGTCATGAGGGGTTTGGCTGAACATATACTTGGCTGATATTCCCTGGATTCGCTGGTATTTTACTTCTGACTTGTCAAGCTGCAGAGCTCCATCTCAAAGGGCTCAATCCATAGAGGAAACAAACCAGCTCACATAATAATAAAAGAAAAAAGTCCAATAATATATGTGACCTCAGGCCCAGCCGGATCTAAGGGCTATAATAACCCATTGAGAACCTGCTTCCCTGTTCCACAGCTTTGCACTGGATTTGTTCATTTCTGGGGATGACCAGATGGCACTAGAGCCCTGACTTTCTCCCTAGCAGCTGGGCAACTTTGCAAAGAACTCCGTCCCAGTAAGTCCAGCCTAAGTTTCAGCTTGGGTCTCATTGGCCCAGGCTGAGTCATGTGCCTCTCTGTGAACCATCACCATAGCCAATGAAAGGGGATATGCTAATAGTGTACCATGGCCAATGAAATGGGATATGCAAGTGGTTTGTCTGACCTGATAATCCCTGGAGGTGCAGGTGGAGGACTAAAGGTTTGGGGTGGACAGGTTCCCCAGACAAGAGGCATGCCACTACCAAGAAGGGAAAGGTAGCACTGCTCCAGCTAAAATAAGAATGAACTAGAGAATTCCACCCTTTAGATTTTTTTAACCTCTCAATCAAGTTTATTTTAGAATACACATTTGTGTTTTCTTATGTGTGTGTGTGTATATATATATCTGTGTGTGTGAGTGTGTGTGTGTGTGTGTGTGTCTTTCCATAAGCATCTATTCTGTACCAGGTACTGTGCTGAGTTCTGGGTACCAGACTGGAAAAGATGCAGTCCCTGTCCTTTACAGTTGTTCCTGTGATGTGAAACTGCATAAGAGAGCATCTTGCACAGAATTGGTTGTACATTTGTGACATACTTCAAAGGAAAACACAGGGAATTTTAAAAGTTCCAAAACAGAAATATGATTTTGTCCAGGAGGTGAGAAATACCTTCCTTGAAGAGGTGGCCTGAGGATTCCAAAAGCTGACTGGCCATCACCCAGGGAGAGGGTGGCTGCTTTGGGGACAGCTGGGCATTTTCCATGCATGTCATGGAATCTGGCATCAGTGTTGGTATGTCCATCATGTGGATTCAGTTCTATAGAGATGTCTTTGTCAGTAAGCTCTGTGCAGATTCCTAAGAGTGGTAATCATCAATGTAGTTTGGTGTTTTTCTCAGAAAAAAAAAAAGTTGACAGATTTGCAACCCATGAAATTCTGGTGAGACAGCTGTATTAGTCCTGCTCAGACTCCATAACAAAATGCTGCAGAGGGCTAACCTGAACAATGTGAATTTATTTCCACAGTTCTGGAGTTGGGAGTTCAAGTTCAAGATGCTATGAAGGTCTGTTTCATTCCAAGTCTTTCCTCTTGACTTGAACAGCCATCATCTCCTGGTTTCCTCACAGAACCTGTTTATGGTACATGCTGAGAGAGAGAGAGAGAGAGAGAGAGAGAGAGAGAGGGAGAGAGAGACAGAGAGAGAGAGACAGAGAGATATTTGGTGCCTCTTCTTTAAAATAAGGGCACCAATCCTATGGGATTAGGGCCCCACCTTTATGGCCTCATTTAATCTTTATAACCTCCTCAAAGGCTCTATTTTCACTATAGTCACATAAAGGGTTAGGGCTTCAACATAGGAATTTCATGGGAATGGAAACATTTAATCCATAATAGCTCTATACAATTATGTATGTGATTTTTGCAGGGGAGCCATGCACAAAGCTTCATGCTTAAGACCCAGGGGCCCTTGTTAATGAGATGACTAGCTAAGCTCAGAGATGGAGATGAGGAACGGAAGAAGGAAGTCTGTATCTAACTGGTCCAGGCTGTCTGAGACTTCCAGCCGCCTCATGTTTGCAGGGTTGGCATTTCTCTCCCAAATATGAAGGACATGGAAATCAATTGAACTACCTCTCCTGAGCCAAATAAAGCTTCCTCTTGATCCCTCCCATCCTTTCCTGACCCGCACTGCTTTATTCAAATCCTACTTGGGAGGCAAATGGGTTTTCATTAGTGGCGGGATATTGTTAAAGACCAATATTCATGGTCCTCCAGTAGCGGACCCTCCCTGGAGCCTGAAGAGGGATCCACAGTGAGTCCCTACATCCCTTTATTGACACAATAGGAACGGGTGGTAATGGATGCACGGTGTGCATTTCAGAAGCAAATGCCTTCCTTTTATGTGATAAGCACTGGGAGCTCTTTATAGATTTCTCCTCATTCATGGTGAGAACTTTTGATATTTCTGATTTATATGATCAATTTTCATTCATGCTGCATTTTCTCTATTTATGATCGCGCTGGCCTGGACTGATCGTCTCTGGAAATCCATGACTGCATTTGTGGGAAAATTAAAAAGAGAAATATTCAGCCGCTCGGCAGAGGCCTGGATGCTCTTGCTCCTGGTTTAACAGAAAGCTCAGGAGGCGCCACCTGCCTTGGCTCCTCTTTGCCAGGAGGGAGGGAGGTGGGGGCCTCATCCTTTCCTCCTGCTTCCTGTTCAGGCCCTGCTTATGCTCACTTCTAAAAGGTCCCCTAAGCAGTGGTGACCATATCAGCCTGGACCCAGCTGGACTCCCTCACAGCCAGACTCAGCTCTGCTCAGAGCAGGACATCCATGAGCCTCGGGCAGCTGTGACCCAGGTGACTCTCTGGGTCTGCGGGCTTTTCTCTGCCTGGGCTCAGCATGTTGGGTGTCTGTAGGGGCCAGGCCACCTCCCTCTTTAGCTGTTGGTTTGGAGACCAGAGCTCTGGCTTCCCTGGAATGGGCCATGGCATAGGACATTTGATGGTTGTGACTGTTTCAGGCCTCCCTGGTACCGCCTGTGACACGGCCACTGCCACTTCCGCCAGCTGATTCTGGGCTTCCTTAGCAAATCTCCTCAGGAGGGCTTGCAAGTATCTCGGGGTCGGGGCTGGTGTCACCCTGAACCCACAGCATCTACCACAGGTGATCGGTGGCTGCTGAAGTGGCTTTGCATTCTCTGTAATTAAGGCCAGGCTCAGTGTGCTCAGCCATCATTTGCTCCATGTGGCCCAAGGGGCACTAGGGTGCTTGTGATTGCTTTGTGTGAGGCCCTCAGCTGCCCTGAACTCGAGTTCCAGAATTGACTTCCAGACCAGCGTGCAAGCATGTGAGCCTAGTGCTCAACAACCATCAGCCTCGAGGGCACAGGACAGCCATTTATTTTGCTAGGTGACACATGGTCTGGCAGTTCTGTTGTAGTCTGCAGCAGTTTTGTTGTAGAAAAGATGGTGATGTTTCTATATCATTTCTCATTTAGGAGAACTTGATGATCTTTACAGGCAAGGCTAGGTAATTTGTTGGTCCTAAGATTGGAAGGATTTTCTAATTGGCTGATGTCATTAGCAAAAAAAAAAAAAAAAAGAAGAAGAAGGAGGAGGAAGAGGAGGAGGAGAAGAAGGAAAAATTCTCATATTCCTTTGGAGGTCACGTATTTGTGCTTAAGGTTTCAATGTGAGTTTCTCCCCAAGTTTAAAGACTTGGCTACAGGAAATATGTCATCTTTGCCATCTTTTCATGTCTTGGAATCATCAGACTTTGGGTTACTTGGAGGATCAAGAATCCCAAGTGCCATTAATCTTGGGGGACTCAGCTCACCAACACCCAGAGTTCTAGGTGAGAGAGAATCCCAGAGCTCTGACACCAGGGAACGGGTGGCTGTTGGCAAGTTAGTTAACCCCTCTGGGTCTCCACTTATTAACTTATAAAATAAGTTGGTTCATCATTTCATTGAAATGTAAATTTTTTATAGGGACTGATGGGGAGACATCAGAAATGGGTCTGGACAAAATTCCTGATCACCAGGAGTCTACACTGTGATGGAAAAGACACACACTGAATATGTAAGTGAGAGAAATTGAGTGAAATGATACAATGCAAATAAAAATGCAGTGGGGACAGTGGCGTGTGTGTGTGTGTGTGTGTGTGTGTGTGTGTGTAGGCAGCTGCTTGAGGGACAGGAAGCCTCTCCCAGGACAGAGACACTGGTGGACAGCTGGGCACAGAAGCAGGAAGACCTGTGAGCTCCGAGGAGGGCTTTGCAGACAGAGGGAAGCACAAACTCTCAGCCGTGCGGATGGGAGCCCAAGGATCCCTTTGGAGCTGCCCAGCCCTAGAATTCAGGGATTTATGTACCAGGCTCTCAAACCGTGTCCTGCAGTTCTTCCAGGGAGCTGGTTTCCCCTCGGGTCACTTATTCTCCTGAGACTGGTTTTGGTCTAATTTTTGATCCTTGCAAACTTGGCTTTTATCCCTCGCGTCTAGCTATTGATTAGGTGCCCTCACCATGGACTGTGCCTCCACCCAGCGAGGGTCCTCCTGGAGCCTTCCTGTGTACCAGCTCCCTGTGGCTACTGTCCAGGTGATATGATGTGGCAGAGGAGCACAGAAGTCCTTCTGCAGAGCCCCTGTCAATCGTGTTTCTCACCACCACCCTCCTTACCAGAACAATCACCTGGCAGAGAGGTGCCGAGTAAGGTTGCGTTTGCCTGTGGCTTTCAGCAAGGACAGAGGATGAAATGTCCTGGCTGGTTCAAAGTGCATAAAGCCCATGAGGAGAACCTGCAGCTGTGGCAGGGTGAATACCAGGCACGGGAAGCACCAGCTCGTCTTGGGAATGTTCTTCTTGGCATCTGAAGTAGGTCATTCAGCGCTAATGCCCCCTCCCACCCCATCCACTGCAGCAGCTGAAGGAGAAGGGTCTCAAAGTCAGGCTCCTCCGCTCCTGACCCCGTGACACCTGCGGGGCTCTGAGGCTGCCTAGCCTCAGGAAGCAGCGTGGGGGCAAGTTGGGAACAGCAACTAGACCCCCAGCAGAGCTACCACCTGGCATTTCACTTGCCACTCACTAGCCTTGGGCACGTGATCAGTGCCACCTACAAGAGAGACCTTCCCCAACAAGGAATCCTTCTCTCCTCGCCAGGTGTGGATATGCAAAGAAAGTAAAGCCATTCTTTTGAGGTTGGAAATGCTGTTCATTGTTGGAATCAATGAACTGTGAGAGCTTAAACAAATCTGCAGGAGTGTGCAAAATGGGAGGAAGTGGTGATTCCCCTACTGGATCAAGGAAACAGTCCAGAGGAACAGCTATATTTTTATTTGGTATATAACAAAGAGCTAGTGAGCACCGAGTACTGCAAAAACACTGCAACAGAAACACCCCAACCTCAGCCAAGGAAAGTACTGTGCAGGAATATCAGGTAGGCCTTACTCAGCTTTCTAGAACTTGTAAATTGTGATTCCCATTTTTACTGGGAATAGCATTTTCTGTGCCTGTAGTTGTTAGTAATTTTGGATCATTTTTCTAAGAGTTCTTGCTTAAGCAAGTGTGCTTTAGCCCCCACACCTGTCCCCTCTCTGCCTGTGCCTAGGAGCTCTCTGCTGGCTGAGCCCAGCAGGAAACCCAGCTGTGAGGGGCCAGAAGTGTCCCCCCACCAGATCCTGGAAAGCCCTCCGGAGCGCCTCCTCCAGGAGGGTTCTCAGGGAGGGATGGAGGCGTGAGCTCCAGAGATGGATGAGATGGTCAAGGTTGGGGGGGTGTGGGGGTGCAGGAGGGGTGTGCCAGAGCAAGGGATGCAGCCACCTACATCTCATTTTATATTCTCCAATGTTCTTCCTACTTTACCCTTTTGTGGGGGACTCCAGTGTGGTGTGGCAAGGTGAGATACAGAGAAAATTCTTGCCTAATTCATTTCATGAAATGCACTGTCTGCTGAAGCTTCATAGAGCCCAATTTCTGGAAAAGAGGCTCATTAAAACTTCCAAAAAACAAATGAATTTAATTACTTCGGTGTAGAAGAGGCAGGATTGGGTGGTGCCATGCAGGCTCCCGTCTCCTGGATTGCCCTTTGTTCCCTGCATGATGGAAATTCAAGCATCACTCTGTGAAGATCCTGGGGCAGACTAATAAATGCAAACCGCATTTTTTTGTAATGAAAAGTATTATAATTAGAAGACTATTAACTTTCTCATCCACTATTATGGAATGAATAAGCTAAAGGAAGCTTATCCTTCAAGGTAATTAAAATTAAGAATTAGAGGGTTTTTTTGTTTGTTTGCTTCTTAAGGGTCTGGTTAGCTCATGGTTTGCATTTTCATAAGAATCTGAGTATTTTGATTTGGGGGCTGCTCCTTTTTTCTCCCCTCCCCTCCTCCTTATCACACCTCCTTTGCTCACTGAGCCATTTTCCTCAGTCTGAGGATCCCTGTGATCATCCTGGGTCCTATGTGGTGGTGTGGGAGGAGGTGGACCCTCTAAGAGCTGGGGCCCAGCAGGAGGTGGTGAGGTCTTGGGGTGCCACCTTCAGAAGGGCTTAGTTCTAATCCCAAGAGAGAGCGAGTTCTCGATGGAATACAGGTTTTGAAGCCAGTTTGGCCTTTCGGCTCCCTCTCTTGTTTCCTGTCTTGTCCTGTGGCATCTCCCTGATTGTTTCCTGCTATTATGTCATCTGCTGCAGAGCCCTCATCAGAGCCCAGCAGAGGCAGGCTCGTGCTCTTAGACCTACCTCTCCCACTCGGAGCTGAATAATTCTGTTCTCTGTATTAGGCATCCAGCTTCAGAGAGTTGAATTCAGCCACAGAAAATGACATGTGACAGAGGCTCCCCTGGGCCCATGTTTTCATGCTTGTTGTCTGGATGTCTAGCAGAGTGCCTGGTGCAGAGTAGGTGCTTGGGAAGCGCTCGTCCATCTGCTCCAAGAATGCGTGCTGTTCAGACGTCCCAGCCTCATGTCCCTGGGGAAGGAGGGGACTCAGGGCAGCCATTCCAGGGTGCTCATGTTGAGAGCAAACTGAGGCTGAGGCAGTGTCTTGAGGAGGGTGGACGTGTGGATGGCTGGAGAAGCTCCCGGTGTCCCTCTGTGTGGATGTAGCCACCGAGCAGCCTTAGGAGACACCAATGTGCGATTACAGAGCGTCTGCAGGTGTGCCATGAGGAATGGCCTGGTCACAGATTTCAGTGCTGAGTCTCCTCCTGGCTCATTGCAACATGGGGCTGGAATGGATTCTTTGGAACCTCCTCCTGGGACCTGCAGTAGAAGGTCCTGCTCTGCGAAGTGAGCCTGTGCTGGGGCCCCAGTGCTCGTTCCCCACATCTGCATGTTGAAACCCAGTTCTTGTGTGATGGGATTCGGAGGTGGGGGCTTTGGAGGACAAGACCAAGAGAAGCTCTTATTGGAGGTGCTAGTCACTTCCCATCGGCCTGAGGAACTGGTTCCCTCCCAAGGAGCTTGCTCTCGAGAAGGCCCAGGGCACTTGTTCGCTACCTGCCATGGGTGGACAGAAGGCCGCACTACGAGGACTGCACTTCACCAGACCCGAAATCTGGTGCCTTGAACTTGGACTCCAGTCCTCAGGGCTGTGAACAATACACTGTGTTGTGCATAAAGGACTCTAAGTGCCAGGTCACCTGCTCCAGCAGCCTGCACAGACTGAGCAGGTAAGAGGATGCTTGTGAGTCCTGCAGTTTTCTATTCTTCAAGGAGCTGCTGTTGAGTGGAGGGAGTCACCTCCTGCTGTCTCCAGAGAGAATGCCACTGACTTGCACAATGGGCAGCAGCTCAGCCTGTCCCTGGGCTGGGACTGAAGTCTGTCCCAGGTACCTGACCTCACTCGCCACGCTCCAGACTGCTGCCTTATCTCCTCGCCTCACCCTTCTCTTCATGCCCAGCTCTTCCCACCTCTGGACACTTGCTGCCCCTGCAGGGATCACACCCTGCCCTCTTCCCCCTCTGACCCAGATCCTTCAATGGACTGGGCTCCTCAGATACTTTCCAAAAGCCTCCCCCACTAACATTCCCGAGTGCCCTCTTACATGCCCGTGACATTGGCCTCCTTTGTGAGTCCACTGCAAAGTCCACCTCCAACAGGGCAGGCAGCAGGCTGACTCTGGGGCCCCTGAATCTGCAGCAACCATCAAAGTGTGTGGCCTTGCTCAGGTGCCCAGGACAAGCTGGCCGACTTAATTAATGAACGGACCTTTGCATGTTGTGCAGCTGCAGACCCCACATCTGACGCCATGTCAAGCACACAGTAGGTGCTCAGGGCCTGGCTGATGGGTACGAACAGACTTCACTGTGCAGGGTCTTGTGAGCTCCTGGTCATGTGGATTGCTGGTGTGAGCATTTATGGGAAAATTCTCTCAATGGATCTGGAAAAATGCATTGAGAAGAGGCCGTGTCAGTTATGTTGGCCGCTGAGAGCACAGCTGTTAAAATAATAATAATATTAATAATAATGAATAATAACTAATATCTATTATGATCAATGTAGTTTGAGACTTCTTCCACAATTCTGAAACTAGTTTTCGTGGAGTTATATTTTGAAAAAGAAAAACAACAACATAGTTGCAAAGCTTTAGCAGAGTGTATGCTGCCTGCTTCCTCTACCCTCCTATTCTCAACTTCTCAAGACCCAGTGCATTTTAAACTAATGACATACTGGGAAGAGAAATTGTTTCTGCTCGGAAGGAATTATCCTGATCAGAAGGCTGGAGAATAATTAGAGTAACTATTAGATCTATTCAAAGAATAACAACAGTTAGAATAATTAGAGAAACAATAAAGAATGATTTAATTTAGGTGGGAAAATTAGGAGTTGAAGGTTTAGTGTTTCACTATTAAGCATTATTGTTTAGGAATTGTTCTACTTATGTGTAACAACTTTTTAGCCCTGGGAGAAAAAAAAAAAAAAAAAACATCAAATCCACTAGTGTAATTTAAAGGTGTCCAATTAACTCAGAGAGCAGTTTATAGCTTTTTTTACTTGCTAATAAGTCTATTCATCTGTTGGGTCATTTTTGGCTGAAGACACTTAATCACATTGTGAGTGGGCTTATCAATACACATTAGGAATGCACTACCGGATTGTGCAGCAGAGGATCTGCTTGCTGCTAATTTAGGTATACATTCAACATTACATATGCAGCGCTGCCACAAATGTATATATCTTGTTCCCCTGTGTTTCAAAATGAGACAGGCTCATTCTGTGGTACAAAGAATGAGAAGACATAACTCGGGGAGACAGGTGAAGATGACATCCTTGGTTTCTGGTTGCTAACACCCAGACTGTGTCTAATAACTATTTTAGTGAGCTTTTGTGCCAATGTGACGGAAAGATCTGAGAAGAACAATTTTAGAGGAGGAAAAGTGTATTAGGGGGCTCATGGCATCAGTGGTCTCTGTCCATAGATAACTGGTTTTATGGCTTTGGGCCTGAGATGACACAGGACATCATGGTAGAAGGGTGTGGTAGAGAAAATGAGAGAGAGAGAGAGAGAGAGAGAGCTCCCTTCACCATAGATAAAATATACACCCCAAACCATACCCCCAGTAGCTCACCTCCTCCAGCCACACCCTACCTTACTATAGTTATCTCTCAGTTAATGTCTACAAGCATATTTAGGCATTGATTAGGTTAAGGCCCTCATAACCCAATTATTTCACCTCTATACTTTCTTGCATTGCTTTACACATGAACATTGGGGAATACATCCTACCTAAGTCATAATATTAACATTAGTGCTATTCCTGGATCTCCCTTTCCTCTGAGAGAGTTAGAGAGTGATTGGGGCACATCAAGTCCATGGAGAAGAGATACCACTCTTGAGTAACACTCACATCTCAGTCAAATAACATCAAATCTCACTCCACCCACAATCTAGACACACCCAAGCCCCAACAATACTTCAACATATAGAACTGGGGAGACAAGACCCCAAACCATCAACTAGGCCTCAAGGAGGAACAACCAGTGGAATCTGAGATGTCCATTCCTGGACATAAACTCATACATAAAAAAAGAGAGAGAGAGAGAGATAAAGAGAGAGAAATTCCAGAACAAAGAAGGTAACTACATTCAAAAGGACATGCATATAAAAGTGGAAGCAGACTGAGCTATAACCAACCGTAAGACCTTAGAAGAGACACGCAAACAAATCTATCACTCCAAATTCACAGTCCCCCAACAAAGGAACCTATAGATATGGAAATGGTTGAAATTCCAGAGAAGTACTAAAAAAAAACCTGTTTTTTAAAAGTTTAATGAACTAAAAGAAGATCTAAGGAACCAACAAAGAGAACAAGAAATAAAAGACAATTTCAATGAAGAAATAGATATTGAAAAGACACAAATTAGAACTCCTGGAAACAAAAGACAGAAAAAGTCAAACTAAACATTCACTTGAAAGCATCCCCAACAGAGTGATTGCATAGAAAATAGAACTTCAGGCCCTGAAGATAGGGTATGAGAATTTTATTACTCAGAATGTGATAAGGGGGGAAATACCGTGATGAGAATAATACATGAACTATGTCAGCATTCCAAGAAAAAACCCTGAGAGTCATTGGGATAGAGGTGAACATGGAGATACAGGATAAAGGTATAAAGACTATTTTCAGTGAGATGGTGATAGGAAAATTTCCCCATATTAGAAATGACATAGATATCCACAGGCAGGAGGCACATAGGATCCAAAATGGATGAGAGTAAGAGAGAACCTCTGCAAGTCACATTTTAATCAGAATGTTTGATAAAGAAAATGATAAAAGCCAGGTGTAGTGGCGCTCACCTGTAATCCCTGCAGCTCTTGAGGCTGAGTCAGGAGGACTGCGAGTTCAAAGCCAGCCTCAGCAGTGGTGAGCCGCTAAGCAACTCAGTGAGATCCTGTCTCTAAATAAAATACAAACTAGGGCTGGGATGTGGCTCAGTGGTTGAGTACCCCTGAGTTCAATCCCCGGTACCAAGAAAAAAATAAAAAGAAGATGATAAAAGAATATTAAAAGCTGTGAGAGAAAAGAGAAATACATGAGTTGACATTCAGAGGCAAGACAATAAGGCTCACTTCTCACTTCTAAATGTAGACCCTAAAATCAAGGAGAGCCTGGAATAAGATATTCCAAGCTCTGAAAGAATTGACAGCCAAAATTAAAATACCCAGCAAAGTTATCTTTTAAGTTTAGTGCACAAACAAAAACTTTTCATGACAAGGATAAACTATAAGAATTAATGACCATTAAGCCAACACTAATAAGAATACCCAAAGATATACTGCACACAAAGGAAGCCCTAAAGAAATACCAAATAGATCAAGATCACTAGAAGAGAAATCAATTATATTAAAATCAAGACAATTAAATACAGCAAACAAATAAAAATGGCAGTGAAAGAAAAACACACATTCATAATGACACTGAACGTAAAGGGTCTCAACTCCCCCATTAAAAAATGTAGATTAGCAAAAAAGAATTAAAAATAAGATCCAACTATATGCTATTTTCAAGAGACTCATCTCATAGGAAAAGACACTCACAGTCTGAAAGTAAAATGATGGAAAAAATTTCATGTAAATGGAGTCCAAAAGCAAACAGGAGTAGCTCCCCTTATGTCTGACAATGTAAATCTTAAGGGAAAAAACAAAAGAAAAAGAAAAAGAAGAGGCAAAGAAGGTCACTACGTACTAATAAAGGGAACTGTCCAACAAGAAGATAGAAAGTTAGTATATAATATATATACTCAAATGTCATTATACGTAATTACATAAAAATTCTTCTTGATATTAAGCCCAGATAGACTGCAATACAATAATACTAGTTGATTTCAACATATCTCTATCACAAATAAAAAATGAGTAAACATAGTTCTGACCTAAATAATACTGTAAGTCAATTGGATCTATATACATCTACAGAATAATTCACCACAAAACAGCTGTGTTTACTTTCTTCTCAGCAACTGATGAAACTTTTTCAAAATAGAGTATATTCTAGATCACAATGTAAGTCTTAGTAAATACAACAAAACTGATATACTCTTGTGTGTCCCATCAGATAATAATGTAATAAAACTAGAAATCCACAGCAAGAAAAACAATAGAAACCATATTAACTTATGGAGATTGAACAATGCTCTTTTAAATAAACAATAAATCATAGAAGAAATGAGAGGAGAAATTAATAAATTCTTAGAAGCAAATGAGAACAGAGATGCAACATATCAAAAATCCCTGGGACAGTATTAAAGCAGTTATAAGAGGAAATTTTATACCATTGAATGTTCACATTAAAAAAATAGAGATTTCCAAATAAATATCCTAATGTTCCACCTAAAGGTCTTGGAAAAGGAAGAACAAACTAATTCCAAAATCAGTAGAAGACAGGAAAAGATTACAATCAGAGCCAAAATTAATAAAATTAAAAAAATATATATAGGATCAATGCCACAGAGAGTTGGATCTTCAAAAGATAAATAAAACAAATAAATCCTTATCCAAAATAGACGAGAGAAGAAAAAGCAGATATTACCACAGATACTTCTGAAATCCAGAGGATCATTAGAAACCATTTTCTAATATATCGTTCCTATAATCCAACATTTATACTCCAATAAACTAGAAAATCCAGAAGAACATTGACAAATTTCTAGATACATATGACCTGCCCAAGTTGAACCAGGATGATATTTAAAAAAAAAAAAAAAAAAAAACTAAACAGACAAATATCAAGCACCAGAATTGAAACAGCAATGAAAAGCCTACCTATAAAGAGAACCCCAGGACCAGATGAATTATCACCTGAATTCTACCGACCTTTAAACAAGAACTAACACCAGTTCTCAAATTACTCCATGAAACTGAAGGAGAGAGAACACTCCCAAATACATTCTAGGAAGCCAGTATAACCCTAACACCAAAACCATACAAAGACAAATCAAGGAAAGAATACTGTAGACCAATATCCCTGATGAACATAACTGCAAATTCGTATAATAAAATACGAGCAAGTCACATTGAAAAACACAAAAAGAACATAATACACCATAAATAAGTGGGATTCATCCCAGAGATGCAAGATTTATTTAACACACAAATCAATAAATGTAATTCACCACATAAATAGAATTCAGTAGATGCAGAAAGGACCTTTGATAAAATATAGTACTCATTCATGTTAAAAATTCTGGAAAATCTAGGGATAAAAGAAACTTTACTCAACATTATGAAGATTATATATGACTAATCCAAAGCCAAACATCATACTGAATGGTGAAAAACTGAAAGCATTTCTTCTAAAATTCGGAATAAGACAGGGATGTCCACTCTCATCACTACTATTCAATGCAGTTCTTGAAACTCTAGCCAGAGCAATCAGGCAATAAAAGTAAATTAAAGAAATACAAATAGCAAAAGAGGAAGTCAAATTATCTCTGACATGATCCTGTATCTAGAAGGCCCAAAAAACCTCCATTTAGGGATAATAAATTCAGTAAAGTAGCAGATTATAAGACCAGCATTCATAAATTAATATCATTCTTATAATCCAACAGTGATTCTACTGAGAAAGGACTCAGGAATACAATCTCATTCACAATAACTTCTAAAATAATTGATGAATTCATCTAACCAAGGAGGTGAAACATCTCTACACAGTGGTGTACGCCTGTGATCCTAGTGACTTGGGAGGCTGAGACAGGAGAATTGCAAGTTCAAAGACAGCCTCAACAGTGGCAAAGTACTAAGCAACTCAGTGAGACTCTCTAAATAAAATACAAAATAGGAAATAGGGCTGGGGATGTGGCTCAATGGTTGAGTGACCTTGAGTTCAGTCCTGGTACAAAAAAAAAAAAAATTCTAGATCACTGAAGAAATAAATTGAAGAAAACCTTAGAAAATGGAAAGAACTACCAGAGTATTGGTAAGAATATTGGTAGAATTAATAATATCAAATTGGAAATACTATTGATATAGTAATATACAGATTCATTGTAATCTCCATCAAAATACCAATGATTTTTTCATAGAGCCACAAATAGCAGTTCTAAAATTAATTTGAAAGAATAAGAGACTTAGAACAGTCAAAATAAATCCAGAGCAAGAAGAGCTGAAGGCATTACAACACCTGATCCCAAATTATACTATAGAGCTATAGAAATAAGACTAGCATGGTATTGGCATCAAAAATAGTCATGAAGACCAATGAAACAGAAAACACAGGAGACAAACCCACATACTTAACACTCATTTGATACTTGTCCAAGTTGTTAAAATACATATTGAAGAAAAAATAGCCTTTTTCACAACTGGTGCTGGGAAACTGGATATCCATATGTGGAAGAATAAAAGTAGATGCCATTCTGCACAAACATCTACTCAAAGTGGATCAAAGACTCAGAATTAGACCAGAAACTTTGCAACTGCTAGAAGAAAGCTAAGGGTCAACACTCTGTCACATTGGTGCAGGCACTAACTTCCTTAAGGAGACATCTAAAGGTCAAGAAATAAAACCAAGAATCCATATGTGGGGAGCCATCCAATTGAAACTCTTCTGCCCAGCAAAGGAAAAAATAAAGATGTGGGGGAAAGGTATTGTTGGTGGAACTGCAAATTAGTGCAAACACTCTAGAAAGCAGGGTGGAAACTTAGACTAGGAATAAAATCTCCATATGGCCCAGCTATCCTACTCCTTGGTGTTTAGAACAAAGATCAGCCACCTCAGTGTTTATAGCTGCACAATTCACAATAACCCAATTATGAACTCAGCTGCCTGACAATAGATGAGTGGATAAAGAAAATGTGTTAGACATACTCAATGGAGTTTCACTCAGCCATAAAGAAGAATGAAATTGTGACATTTGCCAGTAAATGGGTAGATCTGGAGAACATCGTGCTAAGGGAAATAATCCAGACTCGGAAAATCAAGAGTTGAAAGTTTTCTCTTACATGTGGAAGCTAAAGCAAAACAAGGGAGGAAAGGGCAGGGGGTCGGATATCATAAAGATATAGGGAAGGACATTAAAGCAGAAGGACCTCACGAGGGAGGGGGAGGGAGAGGAAGTGTGGGAGATGCAGAAGTTAACAAATCACACTATGTGCATGTGTAAATACACCGTGATGAGTTCCACCTTAAGTACATCTATAAAGCACCAATAAAAATAAACAAAGAAGTGAAAGGAAGACTAGTGGAGAAGAGAAAGGAGAACAGGGGGAGAAAGGAGGGGAGGGAAAGCAGTGGGGTGGGGGCAGGGGCTTAAATGGACTAAATCAAGTTCAAGTCATGGATGATTTTGTCCAAAATGGACCCATCTGTTAGGTATTACTACAGTGAACTAACCCCAAAACAAACAGATCCCTGTGCCCACCACATTGCCTGGTTTTATTTTCATCTGTGCATATCTCTGAAGCTGTCAGGATGGCCAAGTTTATTATGTGATGGTAAATGCTTCTGTGACATTAAAGCTCCAAGGCTTCTTTCTTACTTACTGTGAGCCCATTGAGGTCAGCCAAAGGGCCCTGACCACTGTAGGTGAAGGACAAGGGCAGCCCCTTTGTGAGCCAGGCTGGAAGGGTGCAGGGCAGAGAGGTGTGGGTGCTTGGCATGGGGAGAAGGATGACTCGTTGGAATGCACCTTTCATTCTATCATTTTAGATCAATTAGTGGTTTTTACCCTCTAAGGTGCTGACCTGGTGCACACCAAATCCTGATTTCATCGTTATCTGAACTTCATTTTCATTCTTTTAGAATGCACTGAGGGTTCCCTTTCCTACAATGGTTTTCCAGTTCTGTCGCCATGCACTGAGCACCAGGCAAATTCAGGAGGTCTGCAGCCTCTATGCGGTGGGACTCCACTTTCCTTCTCCAGGAACCCTGCAGAATGGCAGCTCCAGGAGTGTGCAGAGTGGCTGTCTCCCCTCCTGGGTCATCTTATTTTTTACATTCTCTCACTAGGTATGAGCAATCTTTGCAGGACAAAAGAGAAAAATGATGACTTCTACTTTCTTTCTTGCATGAGTCTGGCTTATACTTGCCTTGGCAGACCAGACATCTCTTGATCTAAGCTAACGACAAGATCACGTTTCTGTAGAAACAAATCTCAGGATGGCTTGAGCAGGTATAATTAGCAAGAAAGAAGTTCTGGAAGTCACATGCCCACATCCTTTGAACTGTGGTTGACTTAAGACCTAATTATTGTAGAGTAATTGGCCTAAGAGAAAGTGCATGAGGCTATTGTAATTAATACGATGGGCCAAGTAGGGGAATGTGATGGGCTCATTGGGTTTTAAAATCAGAGGCCCAGGCATGCATGTTTCCTGAAGAGGAGCTCCCCACCTGGGCAGGGTCTCACATTTGGGGATTTGGGGAGCCCGAACAATGTTTTTTTTCCCTGAATTTTTGTCCACCTGAGAAGTATTGAAGAACCATCAGATAAGCTGAAAGTGATGACAATAACATTTTTTACTGAAATGTCATTGAGCATGTCAGCGGACTCCTGGGCTTCTCTTAACTCTTTCCCTAGACTTCAGCAGTATGATAAGGGAAGTTCTACCTGGGCTCCTATTTACAGTCACAGGGTACTTGGCATTGGAAGTGCTCCAGGGTGTGGGGGACCATGAAGATTCCTTCCCATCTCCTCTGATTTTGTTCTCATTATTTTCTTTGCTCTTGTGCTATTGAAATTCTTCTTGGTGTTTTGAGGTTCCAAGTGCATTAAGGATGGCCGACTCAAAAGTGGGTGCTTTACCTTTTAGAGAAAGCAAGCTGCTCTTGTCTTTCTGAGTCTTCCTGAGAAGCAAGGTCCTCGTAACACTCAAATTCTGTTTTTGCCTGTGGCCCAGTCGCTCCTTTCAGGGGATGATGTAGGATCCGAAGGGCAGATGAATGGAAAACACACGGGCAGGAAGCAACAGCCAGTCAAAGGCTGTAGGGTGTGAATGAAATATTGGAACCAACACTTGGAACTAGGAAGGACTTAGGATAAATGAAACAAAATCTTGGAAAAGTTAACAGAATTTGTGATACCACACAATTTAATTTCAAAGCTTAATGTGAAATCACAGAAATCAAAACAGTGTGATAATGACCTATGGACATAAAAATAGATCAATAGAACAGAATATAGAGCCTAGAATTATATGTGCAAATATGATCACTGATTTCAAGCACATAGCAAACCAGAGATGGAGAGAAAATATTTGCAATACCTACCTGATACATAACATATATACAGACTATATAATTCGATGATGAGAAGTACTTATAATGCAATATAGGAAATCAAACAGTCCATTTTTAAAATGGTCAAAATATTATAACAGTTAGTATAACAAAGAAGATATAAAAAGAGCTCATAACATGAAACTATGGTCAATATAACCATATAGTCTAGGAATGGGAATTAAAATCCCAGTAAGATATCAGTCTGCACCAATTTGGTTACTAAAATTAACATAACTGAGAATACCAAGTACTGTCTAAGATTTGGAGCAACCACAGTCTCTTAAATGTTGCTGGTGGAAATGCAAACTTATACAGCCACTCTGGAAAACAGTTGGGTAGTTTCTTAGAACTCAGCAATTCCACTCATGGGTATTTACCGAAAGCTTATGATAACATTATGCTCACACAGAGACTAGCATGCAGGTGTTATTGCAGCTTTCCACATTATAGCCCAAACTAGAAATAACCCATATGTCCCTGAGTGGGTAAATACATAAACATTGTGATTTATACACTGAATGGGCTATGACTCAATGTGAAAAAGTAATATATAATACATGAAGAGCATGGTTGAATCACAAAAGAATTATCTAATTGTAAATGCACAACAGCCACTACGTATTTTATGATTCCATTCACACACCATTCTTGAATTGGCCAAATGATGGGAGAAGCCTGTCAGTGATCCTGAGGGTTAGAGATGCAGGCAGGGGATTGCTGACTATGGGCTTTGAGAAGGTTTTGGTGCACTGGGAATATTCTGCTTGATGGTGGCCTTCACATGGTGCACCTTTGTCAGCATTCACTGAAAGGTAAACAAAACTCTGCTGATTGTATTGTGCATAAATTATAGCACATGTGGTTGATTAAAAGTGGTAAGTTTTAATGTGGCTGAAATAATTAACTTTGCTCTGAATGAGAGTTGCATTCACACCCCTCTGGAGTCAGAGGTGTGGTGGGTGGGTGCCGCTCCTCCTCGCTGTGTAGCCTGTCTCCACAGGGCCTCCTGTGCCCTAGGCAGGATCAAGGCTCACCTCTTTCCTCCTGGGCATGCAGGAGAATGACTTTTCTGGGCCTGCCACAGGCTGGCCAAGTGATTGCCTGTGATGTCCCCTCCTGGCCAGATCATTCCACCATTCCATCCTCAGTGAGCAGAGGGGCCAGGGCTCTCCTCTCCCCAAAGTCAGAGATCAAAGCTATAGCTGCATAACCGAGTGCATAATGGCACCACGTGTGTCAAATAAGGCAAAGAGTCACCCTCGCTCCAGCTTGCAGGTGCAGAGGAGGTCTCTTCAGGGATAGGGAAAAAGAAGACTTTGCCAGGCTAAGGGTTTGAGAGGTGTAAGGCAAGATGGCTTTCCCTGCTCTTTTCTTTTATACTCTTCAATTTTGAATCTGAATATTATGTATTCTGTTATACACATCATAATACAAACTCCCCAGCTGCAGGGTTGGACCAACACCCAGGCCCATGAGTACTCACCCTAACCTCTTCAACCCAGGGCTCCTGGGCAGAGTGGACGAGGCCCTATAGGCTTCTGTTCTGCAGACCACCAGTCCCTGGCATACTGTTCCTTAAATCACCCAGGCAGGGGTGTCTTCCTAATTGATGGAAATTTTAACAGAAATGAATTCAAAAGTAATTTTGCATAATAATTTGTCTCATCAGTGGTGATTCTAGGAAGAAACAACAACAACAACAACAAAAACACCTCTACTAAAAGTTGCAATTAGGAAATTAAAGATGATTCTGAGCCCTATTTTCCTGGAGAGTTTGGGGTATTGTCAGAAAGATACAGGCTAAGAAAAAATAATAATTATAGCAATTGCCTTTGCTGTCTCCGGGCTTGTCATGGTGATGCTGATAAAATCAACAGAGCTGGGAGCAGGGCAAGTTGTCAACTTGAGAAATCGCTGTGGATTTGGCAGGTGAGGAAGTAGAAGTGCCCAAAGTATTTTGCTCATTACCAATATTTATTGTTTCCAGCTCTGGGAAAGTGTTGGATAAGCAAAAATAAGGCCATTCACACCAGTCTGCAAAGCAGATTTTACCTAAAAAGTACTAAAATGAGAAGGAGAAAGGAGGAGGGAGGATGTGAGGATGTTCCCCTGCTATTTAGGAGTTGGGCAATGGGTTAGACTGCTTGGAAGATGCTGATTAAAGAGGCAGATGGGGAATTTCTTAGAGTGTTTATGCTAGAAAAATGTATTTGAGATTAAAATAACAACGGCAGAACTGACCAAATGAGACATTTATAGTTGTGAGCTTTCAGTTAAGAAAATACACCCGATTACAGAAAGTTGCAAAACATAATACAAATACCTATGTACGCAACATTCAGCTCTGGCAACTTTAAAATTTTTGATATATTTTCTTTAATACTTTAAAAGAAATGTTACGTATATGGCTAAAAGATTTCAGTGGGTTTTATTCATTTATGCCCTCTCTTTTTGTTCTGCAGGGTTGATGATTATATTGCAATGTGCCTGGGCTATGGGATGCCCAGATAGCTGACAAATCATTGTTTCTGGGTGTCTGGTGAGGCTGTTTCCTGAAGAAATGAGCATCTGAATTGGCAGACTGAATGAAGATCTTCTCTCCTCCATGTGGGGCAGCATCATCTACCCCTTGGGAACCTGAATAGAAGAGAAAAGCTGAAGAGCCATGGATGTGCCGTTGGCTTGAGCTGTGGCGTACGTCTTACCTGTACCTAGACAGCTCTGCTCCTGGTCCTCAGGCTTCATACTCAGACTAGGATTTACACCTTTGGCTCCCCTAGTCACAGTCCCTTGTGTTTGGACTAGAACTACCCCATCAGCTTCCCCAGTTTTCCAACTTGCAAATGGTAGAATGTAGTACACTCTCTCTCTCTCTCTCTCTGCCTGTTGCAAGTGAATTCCTACCTAGGGCATGTTCCCATCTCTAAGGTATGAGGTTTTCTTTTTTCCATATCTCCTCCAAAATATTTGGTAAGGTCAGATTTTTAAATGATTGACCAGCATTTTGAATGTTCCATTGTATCACAACATTTATGTTTTTCAAGTTACTAATGAATTTGAGTATTCTCTTACATGTTTCATGAATGTTTGAATCCCTCCTTCTGTGAATTACAGATTCATGTATTTAAAATACTTTTTATTGAGTCCATGTCTTTTCTTATTGACTCCAGAGCTAGTTCTCCATGAATAGGCCTCACCATTTTAGAAGGGTTTATTCTCCCTTCACAGTTGGGTTCTGAACTGCTGTTGGGACCCAGTGGACCCTATGTGTGTGGATGTATTTCTGAGTTATTCTGCTCTAGGTCTGCTCATCTTCATGCCAGTCCCACCCTGTCTGCTCCACTGCAGTTGTTAACGGTTCTCACAAGCAGGTGGAAGAGTCCTCCAAGGTTGCATTTTGTTTTCCTAAAGCCGTTTGATGATCTTGACTTTCCATGTGAAGTTTAGACCCAATCTGTGCATCTCTGCAGGAAGGCCCGTTGGGATTTTGATATGGATTGCATTCTGAGCCATGTGTTGCTGTGGTCACTGAGTTGGGGACAAAATGGGCCCCTGCTCCTTCTGGTATGCTTACTGTCTCTGTGCCACCTCTGTGGGGCTCCAATAGACACGGGCTGCCTATGCTTGTCCTGAGACCCTGACCGTCTGGTCTGTGTTCTCTTTATGAGAATGTGTTTTCTCTGTGCTTTTGATTTGGAGTGGATTCTATTGTTTTGTATTATATTCAATCTATTGTTGTGTATTTGTGTTCATTTAATTGTGAAACGTATAATTTGCTGTTTTTGTGTGTTATTTCTCATCCCTGTGTGTGTGTGTGTGTGTGTGTGTGACTGCGTTTGATCTCACATATGTAGCTAATGCATCTGGAAGCTCAACTTATGCCTTCTTTAAGCAGCTTCTCTCACAACTCTATTAGGTCTCTGTGTCTTCCAGCCTTTTGAACGTGCGGAAGGCAGTTAGAAGAATGGTTAAACCCTTCTAATTATGCACATCTCCTGTATCCTTTGTTGCTTTCATTGATTTTTTCTTCTTTTCACAGGTCACGTATTTATGCTTCTTTGAATGCCTCGAAATTATGGATTGGGTATCAGACATACATTTTAACCAGTTATATGTATTTGTAATATTTTAATCAATATTCCTCAACTTTGTTAGATGCATTTGTTACCTGGAAATTGTTTGATCCTTCCTGGTATTTTTTCAAGTATTTATCAAGGGGGACCAGTACTGCATTTGATTAAGGGCTTATTTTTCCCCCACTAACAAGGCTGCATCTTTTGAATATTTTGATAATGGTGGCAGAAGCATACCAGGGTGACACCAGAGAATCATGCCTATGTGGAGTCCCCCACCCCCGCTCTAGTGTGGCCAGGGTGTGGGACTTTTTTTTTCTCAGTGTGGCCAAAGTGATAGAGCACCCCTTATGACTGCCACATGGAAAGGTGAAGAGCTTTCAGGAGCCAATAGGGACTCTATTCAGTTTGCATTAAGTTCATCATGAAGGAGACCTCGGCCTCACCAGCGGGATTCTTCAGAAGGATCCCCAGGTCCCAAGCCCTCAGGAGTGCACTTGCTCTGTTCTTGGTTTGGGGAGGTGCTGCCCCTAGTTCTGCAGCAGGAAGCAGGTGAATCCCACCACTGTCGAGACATTTTGGAAGAGGATTCTTCCCTATGCATGCTTTTGAATGGGGCACAGTCTGGCCAGCACATTGATCTCAGCCCTGGCAGCCCTGAGCTGAGCCCTCATCCACAAAGAGAGGATACATGTACACTGTGGACACACTGTGGGTAGTGACTGTACACATAGCAACTGAGAAGGTGCACCCCAGTGGGTTTCCCAGTTTGACCCTGGGGCAGTGTGTTCCCTTACCTTCCTGAGCTCTCTCTCTGGTTAGGCATGCTCCTGTTGTGTGCCCAGCAGAACTGGCTGGAATACACAAGAGGACCCCTCTGCTGGTCTCCAGGGCTCTCCATGTAGTCCACCTCTCTGTTAGAATCTCGTCCTCTGGATATCATCTTCACCTCTGCCTCCTCCTCTCTGGGTGCCACAGGGTTCCCTCTCCCTGAGGATGCTAGGGGCCAATCCCAGGGTGACTTGGGTGTTAGTTACAGACTCTGGCTATGGAAAGACTTTCACTCCAGTGCAGGGTTCTCAGCCTCATCCCTTGGCCCCAGAACTCATGGGAGAGGAGGCAGCACACTTGGGTGCCGCAGGACACTGAGCAGCACCTGTGGCTTCTACCCACAAGAGGCCATAGCATGGTGGCAGCTGTGACCAACAAATCTGTCTCCAAGCATTGCCAAATATCCCCTGGGGTCCCCAATTGCCCTCAGTGGAAAATTAATGCTCTAATTAGAGAAGCAGATGCGTCCCCTGGGAAGTGAAGTGTGTATGAACAGCTTTCTCAACCAGAAGCTGGAGTACTGCTCAGGACTCAGCCAGCGACAGTTGGTTCTGGGTAATCCCAGAATAAACATCATGTCCCTGGAATGTTCCAGGGAGTCCCACCAAGAAGTGGGGCGTGTTCACAAAACTAAACAAACACTGCTGGAATTCCTCCAATATGTCAGGCCCCAGGCCAGCTGGTCCAAGTGGAGCAGCAGACAGCACAGCTACTAGGCTTTGTCCTGGTGGAGACTGTCCACAGGGTCACCTTGAGGATGTCCACCACTGGGGAAGGAATGCCAAGGGTGTTTGGGGATCCTTAGCTAAAAGGGACACACCTGGTCTGGGTCATCGAGGCTCAGGAAGGAGGAAGGATTGGTGGATAACCTAAACTGAAGGGTGTTTGAGATCATAGCATCAAAAATTTAGGCTGAAGACTTGATTTCAAAATAGCCAGAGAAGAGGATTCGCCATGTTCCCAGCAAACATAAGTGATAAGTGTTTAGTGTGACGGATATGCTAATCACCCCCAGTTTGACCATTAATATATTGTATGTGCATGTCAAAATACCACACTGCACCCCATGAATATGTACAATTAAACACAAATAAATAAATAAATAAACAACATGGAGGTTTCCCTCCTCTGGGTGGAGGGATGGTACCTAAACAAGAAGCCGAAACACAGAAGGACGCAGCTGAATCGCTCTTCCACGCACCACTGAGCTCCGGCAGCTCCTGGGGCCGGTCCATCTCACAGACTGGAAAGTCAGGGAGGAGCAGGAACCTCCTGGGGTGTGGCAGGGTGACCTCTCAGGCAGACCCCACCCCTGCCCCAGGAGGCCATTCTCTGTATTCACCCAGGACCAGAGAGCAGACTTAGCAGCACCAAATAATGGACCAGATGGAGTTGCCTCCACGTCCTCTCCCTGGATTCCACTTCCCCCTTGGCTTCTCTGAGGTCCTGGGAAGGTGAGAGTCCAGGAGGTGATGGGAGCAGCCTCCTAGTTCTGGTAAAGACCAGAGAGAAAGTGGAGACTTGATCCGATTGGATGGGGATCCCAGTAGGAGGAGATGGGACAGGAAGATGGGGGGCAGTCCTGTGACCAGAGAGCCTGCAGGCCAGGATGAGGTGGGCAGGGAGGGGGGCGGAGCCGAGAGCTGAGCTGCTGGGCTCCTGATTCCTGCGGCCCTTGGCCACCCAGGCCTGGCCCTCTGTCTCTCCTTTCTTAGCCTTTTCACTGGAGATGTCTAGGTCAGTGGAGTCCCCTGGTGGGGAGTCCCACATGTGTCACTGTTGGTCATCTCATTAAGCCAGGGAACTTGTTTAGTGCACAAAACAATTTGTATAATGAATATTTGAAAAATCAAAGCTCCCCACACACATATGCCCAATTCAGTCTCACCTGGCTAGGAAACTTAAGTAAATTTAAATTTAAGTTTCAATTGTCATTTCTGGCCAATGGCCATGGTGCTGGACAGAGCAGTGTCCAGAAGCTTCTTAGAACCTTGATAAGTGAAAGACAGAGGCTCTGAGCCTGCTTCTGTGCAGACAGCCCACTACAGAGAAGGGACCAGCTGGCTTGTGTGACCCAGGCCTTGGGGACCTTGGGAATCAGCCTCTGTGCTGTTCTCTTCCTGGGATCTGGGTAAAGTGATATGGGAAACAGGCTTGGGGACAGGAGTCACTCATAGGCCTAAGCGGGTGGCTTTCTGTTTCAACTCTGTCTTCGGTGGCTTCCTCGTCAATGCAAGAGTCAGCTACGAGCCACAGGGGCCCAGGAGCCATCCATTTATGACCGTATCAAGAACAAGGGGTCCTTTTCTCTTCTCCACTTCCTGCCCCCTCCTCCCCACTCACCTGCAGGGGGCCAGGAAGAGGGCGGTGGGATCTCCTCACATGACATCTCATCACTTGGCTAATGAGACGAAAGCCCACCACAGCACTTATCCCTCTCATAGCCACTGTAGGTGGCCACGTGGCCCAGGAGGGCCTTTCCCACGGTGGCCCCTGATGCTCCCATGAGCCCCAAAGTCACCACCGTTCTCCCAATTCTTAGAACCTGGAAAGTTTGAGCCACTGTCCCTAAGCACAGCCAAGAGGAAGGAGGGGGCAGAAGGGGGAGGTGCCTGGTGACTGCAGTGATGGAGAAGCTGGACCAAAGGGCTCTGGACATGGCCATGTGGCCCTGGCTGAGGAGCAGGCCCCTCCTCTTTGGCCAGGCAGGGGCGGGGAGCTGGCACTGTGTGCAGGGGCGGAATCTGTAGGAGTGAGGAGCAGCCTGCTCCTGGACGCCCATCTCGGGGTGTGGCCACGGACGGGCAGCCGTGGGCCAGGCTCTGTCGACACTGCCACATGTGGAAGGTAGCAATCATTCCCTTGTTTGACAAAGAGGAATGGGCCAAGTATTGTATTTTTGACATTCTGCTGAATTCCAAGTTTTAAGCAGAACTTTAGGGTGTGTTTGTTTTCAAAGCCAATGGCTCCTTCCGTTAAATTTTGCAATAGAATCAGCCTTACCTGGGCTACAAAATTTCCTGGCTAGTGACGGACCTGACAGAGGACCCCATGAGCGAGTTGGTCATGTCTGAGGTCTTCGTCAGTCAGACAAACTCTATGGGCACTGTCCTTCTTACAATGGTGAGGAACTAGGGCTTCAGGAAAAGTATGACCAAGTTGCCTTTGTAAGTGTTTCATATTCATAAGGAACGGAAAGCATTTTATAATCTACCATTTTCCAAGCACCTGATAAAGTTGTTGAAACAAGGAATACAGTGGTATTGCATTTCATTTACCTGCTTTCCATAAGGGCCCCTGGAAGCTGTTTGGGGTCTACTGTGTAAATCCCTTTTAATTTGTGGAGACTACAGGATGGTTTCCTGGGGAGCCCTTGTCCTTTATTGTCTCCATCTGTGTGCACGTCAGGACCCAGTGCTGTGCTGAGGGGAGAGGGTTTTATTGAAATGTATGGGGTGTGTGCTGGGGACAGAGCTCTGTGTGCCCAGGAACCAGCCCCTCGTCAATTGGCTTTGCCCTGAGAGTCCCCAGGTGGCCCTGGATTGGCAAACTTTAAAGTGCAGATGGACCAAAAGAGCCTTGTTGGGAACTGCCCAGCTGAACGTGGACAGGGTCCCAGAGCCCATTAAACTCACTGTGTCCTGCTTCCCTGGCCAGGAGGCAGTTGGATTCCTTTTCTGGAGCTCAGCTGAAGCTCTGTTCCCAACTGGGTCCAGGGGCTATTTTGTAAAGGTTCTAGAACCTAAAAATGATGATGCTTTTGCGGGGCAAGGGGTTATGGGAATGATAAACCCATGGGAATCCCTACAGAGAGGCGGGTCCTCTGTGGCGACTTAGCCACATGGACCATCTAAAACCTGCATGGTGGCAGAACCCCTGGGAGGCTGAGGAAGGGCCACTCATACCATCTCCCACCCTCCCTAGGTCTCCTGAGGCTCCATGGAGGAGATTGTTGTCACCTCCCAGGATGGGCAAGGCCTTCTGTGCAGCCTCCCTTCAGGAGAGCCAGAGGCTCAACCACTAAGCAGCAGTCAGCACAGGGGCACATATGACTCACTTGGCAGCCCTCTGACTAGTTAGATCTCAGGGTCATCCCGTTGTGGGGTGGAGACACGGAGCATGGTGAGTTGGCCCCCATGGGATAAGTTTATCCTTTCAGAAAAAGTGTCATCAAAATATAAATAAATAAATAAATCACAAGAAATCTGAGTCTCAGGGTGGCTCACTTCCTCCCCACCACCTGAGCCAGGTCTCTGCCTTACCCTCGCCTGCCTCCAGTGCACTTGGCGGGGTCACCTTCTTCATGCCCTTTGCATCTTTTGCAAATGCCTGAGTGGACTCCGTGCTGGTTCACTCTTCCTGTCTAGGACCAAAGCATGGGGGCCTCAGGGAATCTGTGAAGTTTTGACCCCTCACTCAGGTTTGGCATTGGAAGCAAGATCCTCCCTCGTGATCTTTTTACCATAAATTCTGCATTGCTGGATCTCCACACCCAACTCTTCCCTTTTCTGGCAAGATGCTTTCCGAGTTCCATGTGCCTGGTTCTATCTCTTCACCCAGGACTCAATTCCCTGACCACTTGGCTGAAATAGGTGTCCCTAGGCTACCTCCTAGCACTTTTCTGTCTTTCCATCTCCGTGTCACTGTTTGAGACTCAGTGTTCATCATCTGTGCCCTTCACAGAGGCTGGAGTGAGACTGAGGTCTTGGTCGTTTTGTCCACCTGTGTCCCCAGCAGCCACAACAATGCCTGGCACTTAAGCTTTGCTAAGCAAATGGACCAAATGCTTCATGCAAGCTATGAGGGTCAGCTGGCTCTTAGATGAGACAGGGTGCTGTCCCCGTCAGCAGGGATAAGCATTTTGGTTTGAGAGAGACCATGGCGTGTTAGGAGGAGCCCCTGGTAAAGGTCGAGATGAATTTATATGTAAAGCAAGATAAACTTTAACAAATCCCATGAGAAAATATCTTTATGAACTGTGGTAGGGAATGAGTTCTTAGAAATGGCACCAAATAAACCAATGGGACTTCATCAAAACTAAAAACATTTTTTGAAGGTGGCTTTGTTAAGAGAAGAAAAAGATAATCAACAGGCTTGGAGAAAATAGTTGTAAAGCATAGCTGGCTGGGGGTGTGGCTCAGGGGAAGCATGAAGCCCCAGGATCAATCCCAGGACCACCAAAATACAACAGCAAAGCAAACAGAAACAATGTGGCCTTCTTCCACTTAGAATATAGAGAAAGCTTGAAATTCTTGAACAGAAATAACATCAACAAAAAATCCAATTCAAAAAATGGGACAAGGATATAAACAGATATTCCAGCAAGGAGGAGATAATGGCTGAGAGAGTGTTCAATACCATTAATCTGTAGGGAAATGCAAACTAAACTAAATGAATGAATGCCACTGCACACCTATCAGAAAAGCTATAATAAAACATAAGGACGCCACCAAGTGCTGGGGTAGGGGGTGGGTGGCAGAGGTCCCCGGTCTCTCCCACGGCTGGGGGTACTGTGAAAGGGCAAAGCCCAGTAATAGAAAACAGTCTGAAAGTTTCTCCAAAATTAAATATTCACTTACCACATGGCTAGGAATCATTACACTCTGGCATTTATTTCAGAGAAATAAGTCATGCACACACAAAACCTGAATATAGATTTTATACTGTCTTTATTTACATTAGCAAGCTATGGGATAAACCAAATGTCCCTCAGTGGTGAATGGCTGGCCGTACACTTGCACCTCCATCCAGTGGAACCCCACTCACAGTGCAAAGGAGCGATCAGATGCAGAGCACTGGGTGGGCAGGGTGGACATGTGCTCAAGGACAAGTAAAGACCATCCAAGATTTCAACTGCATAAGATTCTTGAGATGACAGGACCATGGAGATGCAGGGAAGCTCAGAGGTTGCCCATGGGAAAAGGCAGAAGGCTGTGTGGTCCAAGGGTGGGAATTCAAGAGATGGCTCGAGAGTGATCCTTGATGAAGGAAGACTCTGTGTCTCATTTTGCAGTTGGTTGCACAAATATACATATACAGAATTAAATGGTACACATAGAAGTAAGAGCAGGTTAATTTTTTTTTTTTTTGAGAATTGAATAAGGTTTGTAGTCAAGTTAATAGGAATGCATCAATTTCAAAAGCCTGGTTTTGGTATTCTTCTTCAATCAAGTGTGACAGCACCCACTGGGGAGCCAGAGAAAGCCCACACCAGGTCCTTTTCACTAATTTTGCGACTTTCTGTGAGTCTATAATTATTCTGAACTGAAATGCTTAAGAGTAAAAGATTAGTGTACAGAAGTTACTTACGAGTGATGTTTGGAGTCCATCAAAAGATCTAGTTAGAAACTGAAGACATTTGTTTTAGATTCCACAGGTGAGACCACACAGTGTCTGTCCTTCCATATCTGCCTTATTCCATTTAACGTAAGTTCCTGCAGATTCTTCCATGTTGTCACAAAATTCAGATTTGCTAAGAGACTGGATTATAAATGTCTTCACTGCAAAAAAATATACATATGTAAGGTGATGGATATATTAATTAGCTTGATGTATTCTTTTCATAGTGTGTACAATTTTTTTGTACTCCATAATGTATACAATTGTCAATTAAAAATGAAAGCAAATGAAAAAATAAAATAAATAAGTTTTTAAAGAAGAAGAAAGCCTACATGGGTCTTAATTTATTCTATAGCTCCAATTACTTGGAGTCCTCCCAGAGTCAGTTTTTGCAATGAACCAAGAATCTCACTGTAGCACACAGCACCACTGACCACTGAACTCGCCCTTCTAGCAATGGGTATTTACAGCTCTGTGCAATTTATTGCACTGGCCAGAGACACTCTGTGAGTAAAGACCAGCCCCGGAGTGTCACGGAGATGCAGTATGCACAGGACGCACAGAACTGGCCTCCCTCACCACAGAAATCCCTGAAGGAGAAAAAAGTGGTGGATATAGGGTGTAGGACTAAGGAGGGCAGTCTGTGGATGGGGAAGTGTAGGTTCCTTTGATTCGTCTTTGTTATGGTTGGATATGAGGTGTCCCCCCAAAGTCCTGTTAGTGTAGGAATGTTCGAGATGCGATGATAGGACTGTGAGGGCTGAGACCTAATGTGTCCATCCTGGTTTGAATGGGCTTGCTGGGTGGTAATGTAGGCAAGTGGGACATGGCAGGAGGAAGTGGAGCCCTGGGGGTGTGGCCTGGAAGACTGCCTCTTCCCTGTAGCCTCCTCCCCTCTCCTGTCTTCTTCCTGGTCACCATGAATGGAGCAGCAGTCTGCCACACATCCTTCCACCATGATGTGCTCACCTGGGTCCCAGAACAATGGAGTCTGGCCCACCAGGAACTGAACCTCTGAACCTGTGAGCCAGAATGAACTTTTCTTCTTCTACGTTGTTCTTGGCAATTTTTTTTCTGTCACAGCAACACAAAGCCGGCTCACCCACACATCAGGTGTTTTTTAATAAACATAATCCAGGCATTCAGGCTGCTGGCCAGCCCCTCAGTTCTTTCCCAAGGCGCCATATTGGACCTCATTAGAGGTCCAGGTCTTTGTGCCCCTCCCAGGGCCACCAGAGGATAAGCTGCCAGATAACAAGCAGTCACTACTTTAGCTGGATGCTGTTAAAGCCACGGGCTTTGCAAATGCCTCCACATGCAGTTGACCCACAGGGCTCTCCTGCGGTGCCCCATGCAATTCATCTACTCCCAGCTAAGGGCCCGGCTCAGGAGCGCCAGCGAGTCCTTCCAGTCAACCTGTCAGCATTGTGTTCACATAACAGGGTTGAGATGTTAAGCCATTTCCTGCTCCACACGCAGAAGCACAGGAGTACAAAAGGGTCCATCCCAGAACACAGGCAGGAGTCAGCCAAGCAGAAAAGGAAAAGGAGAGGGAGCCCATTAAGATGTTTGGTTCGGATGACCTGTCTCTGTTCACAGAAACTTGTGCTGATGCATAATTTCTGAAGTTTAAAGGAGAAAATGGAGCCAGCTGGGCAAGTTCAGGAAAGAAGTGGGTGGTTGTCAGTTAGGCAGGGCAATGAAGTGGTAGAGTTCTAGGTGTTTCCGTGGCAGGGCTGTGTCACGACACATTTTTAAGGCTCCGTCAATACCATTAATATTTATGAACTATCTCACAGAAGCAGCTGGTCTAGCAACACATCTATCAAAGCCTTCTGCCCTGCAATTGTCCTGTTTGGTTGGGTGATGAGCCCTGAATGGCAAATTGGAAGATGATTTGGGGGAAGAGTTTTATCCTCCAGGATTACATCCCTACATTCGTGGTAAAATAACCAGGATTATGTATTCAGAACTAGCAGTCTCTTTGAAGGATCCCCTTTGTCTTTGCCAGGTGAACCAGATTATTTGGCACAATGCAGACGCGTAAATATATGAGCGTTCATTGGAAGATCTGGAGCTACACCTGACCCCACCTCAGGCTTTCTTAATTCTGAGATTCTCCTTAGAGACAACAGACCTGATCTCTGGTCCTTGGGCGCTCTGTGCTGGTTCACAAGGAATCATCCCTTCCCACAGCTGGGGCACCATGGAAATGCGTGTGTTGGAGGGGTCGGATCCTTTAGGTTAACCTTAATGATTACTTCACCTTGAGACCTCAGTGTTCCCCAGCTGCACACAGCCTAGGTTTTCCTTTCTGTAAAGAGGGAAATAATTTCTACTGGAACAACCTCCCCAGCCGACTTTGAGGATTAAATGAGGGAAACCTAAGTGGGCATTCCTTGTCACAAAGAATACGATGCATGCCGGACTTCCTTATGTCAGCATTCCAGCTCGGTTAGAAAGGAGACCCTGAGCAGTGAAGAGAGGGAGAGATGGAAATTGTTCAGCCAAGGTCGTGGTGGAGGGTGAGAGCCCTCTACACCTGACCCCATCCCAGGGCCCGACAGCTGCAGAGCAGTCCAGAAGCACTTGGTCAAGATGGCGGGTTTTTTAAAATTATTATTATTATTTTTATTATTAGTTGTTCAAAACATTACAAAGCTCTTGACATATCATATTTCATACATTTGATTCAAGTGGATTATGAACTCCCATTTTTACCCCGTATACAGATTGCAGAATCACATCGGTTTACACATCCACTTTTTTACATACTGCCAAAGTAGTGTATGTTGTATTCTGCTGCCCTTCCTGTTTTTTGATCTACTTTAACATCTCTTTTCCCAGGGAGGGAATCGTGAGTGATAGTTCCTGTTGTCCCCACTAGATGGCACTGACAGACCAGGGTGTGGCCACAGGTACGCCCTTCTCCCCTCCCCCAGAGGACTCCAGAACACCTGTGGGGCCTTCTCTCTGGCACCAGGGGCTTTGAGTGGTTTCTGCTGAGAGTGAGCAGGGAGGCTCCCTCTTGCTGCCCACCTGGGTCCAGCAGAGCACCTGGCACCTGACAGCTTGGAAAGGTCCCACCTCCCTCAGCAACTCCACTGTCAGCCCTGAGGCTAGGTGGGCAGGACCCTGGGTTTGTGTGTTGGGTTGTGTTTGGTTTTGTTTCTTTTTCTTAAGAGAATTTATTGCTTTTATTTCAAACAGGGTGTGCTTATTATAAAATTTATAAACACAGAAAGAAAAAAAATCCCCGATCACAGCACCCCCATCAGGGGACCATCTCCATAAAGCACGGTGATTGCACCTACCTACAGCCACACACACAGAGAGGGAGGGCTGTGTGGACAGATAGACAGCAGGTGGATGTTCATATTTTACAGCAGTAAAATCCCATTGTATGACTTCTATTCTACTCGTGAAAGTACTCAATTCCATTTAATTTAAATTCTAAGTCAAAGAATCCAAAGTAGAGTGGCTGTAGTCCATAAAACCACTGACACCTCATGTGGCATGTGGCCCTCCCTCCTCCAGCCATTATCAGTGGACAGGCAGGCGATGTCTTCTTGCCTATTCGGAAGGACACTGTGAGCTGCGGAGTGTGGGAGTCTCCCTGACATAGGAATTTCACGTTCTTGGGATGTACGTGCAGAAGTGGGAAGGCCAGGTCACGTGGGGGTTCTATTTTCAAGTTTGTGAGGAACCTCCATGCTGTTTTCCATGAAGGCTGAACCGATTTACATTATGCAGCCCTAAAAGAAGGAAATCCTGCCATGGGAGACAATATGGATGAACAGGGGAAGGGAGGGGGGAGCCATTAAGGGAAATATGTCAGAGCCGGAGAGAAAAAGACTGTGCAGTCTCTCTGCTGTGCAGAATCTAAAAAAGTCGAACCCACAGAAACAGACTGGGGAAGGGTGGTTACCTGGGGCTGTGGGGAGGGGAGAGGGCGAGAGGGACCAAGGGGAGACAGGACGAGTAACAGGGCCGTGACTTAGGGCACCACGACTCTAGTTGATGTATTTGTACGTACCTCTGCCAGGAGAGCAGATCTTAGGTGTTCTCCCCACAGAAAGAAGGAGACTGTAGCTGTGTGCAGCGATGGGTATGTTAATTAGCTTGATTGTGGTAATCACTTCACAATGAACACACTTCATTGGGATTTGGAGGCAGGGCTCTGAGGGGTAATGGGTCATGAACACAGAATATGGACGGATGGACTTGTGTCCTTTTAAGAAGAGACAGCACAGAGATAATGTCTCCTGCCCACATGTGAGTGAACACCAAGAGGAAGGCCAGCTGTAAGCAGGAAGAGAACCCCCTGGTCCTTCCGTGGGGTACCTGATCTCAGTCCTCCATCATCTCCAGCTTTGAGAAGTACCTTTCTGTCCTAGGCCAGCGGGTCTGCTGTACCTCCCTGTAGCAGCCCAAGTCCCCAAACAGAGCATGAGCCAGCCCTTCATCAGCGGAACAAAATATCTGGGATGATTAACTTACAAAGGCAAAAGTTCTCTTTTGGCTCACAGTTTGTCAGTTCCAGTCCATGATTCTCTGGCCCATTGACTTTGGGGACACTGTGGTGGGAGCATGTGCTGGAGAAAAGTCACTCACCTCAGGGACAGGAAACAGAGGGAAGAGGAGGAAGAGGAGGGGACTGGGGTCCCACAATCCTTTCTCAGCATGACCCCAGTGGCCTAAGACTTTTCCAGAAGGCCTTGCCTCATAATGCTCCTGACACTCCCAATAGCCCAGGCTGGAACCAAGCCTCTGACAATGGCCTTGGGGACATTTGGCACAAAACCAAGCAGGTGGTAGCATTGTGCTCTCTAAGAGCTGGTGGAGTCCTAGGTCCTGATTCTTGACCAGATGGGAGGGCATGCCACCCAGGAGAGAGGGCATGCCACCCAGAAAAGAGGGTGTGTCCCCTTGCAGCTGGGCACCTGTCCCTGGTGGCATCTAAGACTCTCTTTTCCTTCTAGCATGATGGCTGGCCATTTTCTAGGCCCATCTCTCCGGGTCTTCGGTGGTAACAGTGTGGTTGTTTGTTGCTGAAGCAGGACTTGATTTCTCCTGGCAGATGCACGACCTCAGAGGGCTGCAAGGAGTCCATGGGCTGACACAAGCCGTGGGTTCCAGCAGGGCCTGCTGCACACTGTCACTGAATACACCACAGCTGTCAGAGCAACGCCAACAGCTGGGCGTCAATGGTTTCTGGCACTGCTGGACGGTGCCAGGGGACAAGGAAAATCATTTGCTTGGAGAAGTGTCTTTGCCCTGATCTGCACTGTGAATGCAGATTGTGCTTGCATTATATTCTGTGGAAAGATCTCAGCAGCGGGTCCAAAGGCCTCCATCGTGCCGCTTCAGGGGTCCCTTAAGTTTTCCAAGATCCTGAGCCAAGGCATGAAGAGGCTCAGCAAGTGAGTCCCGGGGGACCACACTGTGGCTTCCTTCTGGTCCCTGATCTTGACACAGCAGTCTCTGTTCCCTTTGGGAGTGGCTCCACTTCCTTCTGTGTTCTGTATTGTTTGTTTGTTTGTTTGTTTGTTTTTGAGGTTTTTGATAATGCTAAAGGGTGGATCCATTGTGTTCGATGGCTGGTGGCAGCATGGTGGGTGGGAAGGGTGTACCTTCTGGATCCTGGTGGTCATAGGTTCAAATCTCAGTTGTGGGACTTCTCAGCTCTGCCATCTCTGCAAAGACTTCATTGCCCTGAACTCCAGTTATTCGCCTCTAATATCAACTCCATAATACCCTCAGCAAAATATTGGAGCTAAGCAAGTAAATAAATAAACTCCTAAAACTGCTGGAAGTCAGGGTCCCTTTAGCTGCAAGATATAAAATTCTATTTGTCATTTTAATTAAAAAAGTAATTCATGAGCTTCTGTAAATGAACATTCCAGAGACAGCTTTAATCCTGTCCACCCACAACAGAGTCCAGTGTCCACTGCCCTGACCTGTGATTCTCAATTCTTCTGATCATAGCACTGGGGGTGATGCTGCTTTCTACAGAATGCTTGAAGAAGCCTCTCATGGAAGCACAAGATGACGTTTCAGGCAAGACCAAAAGGAGATACGGTGGCCCATGGAGCTTGGAGAGATGGCGCTCTGATCTTGGAGAGATGCATCCCAAATGTGGGAAAGCGTCACTAGTGAGCAAGGCCTTTAAACAGAGGCACGCTCAGTGTGGTAAAGCCACACCTGGAGGTCAGCACATCAGGGTGGGGGGAGGGAGTGTGGGGCAGTGGTGGAAAAGGTGAGGAGTGAGGTGTTGGCAGGTCGGGGTGCACCACAAGTGCAGCCCCCAGGACTGTCAGAGTTCAACAACATAAAAGGTGCTAAATTCCCAGTGATAGCCTTGACTTTGAGAGAAGAGTAGAAATTAGAGCAAGGGCCAGACAAGCAGGTTTGGGGTCCAAAGTCTGCTGTGAACTTGAGCTCAACTTACAGGAAAGAGAAACTGCAGATGCTGAGTAGTCACAAAGCTCAGGACTGGGGGCACCGTAGGCACAAAGTGGAGACAGCTTGGCGTTGGTTTAAATATGGGGCCCAGAAACTGCTGCGCATGTCAAGGTCAAGAGCTAAGTATGTGCACCGCTGCCCAACATGAGTGAATGGGGTATAAATAAAGTGACCCAGAAGCACTCTGTGCTGTCAGAGACTTATATGCTCACTTTCTGTCTGTTGGACTCTAAGAAGAGTCCAAGGGAGATTCTTTGCCGTGTGCAGCTGGGCTAAATCCTCTCATGCCCAAGTAGTGTTTGGGACCAAGAGAACCCATGAATCCTAGTAGACACATCCTCAAAGTATGGGACATGGCCATAAGGGTCAGCTTGCTCTTCCTGTCCACCCACAACAGAGTTCAATGTCCACTGCCCTGACCAGTGATTCTGAACTCTTCTGATCATAGCACTTCAATTTTTTTCTGGAAACTACCTCCCCCTGGATCTCAGACCATGAGGTATTCGTGAAGGTTTAACCGTGTTCTACCCAGTTGGAGTGGACCGTCCTCCTGACCACTCTGGTTCACACCACCTGGCTCAAGGTAGTCCAGTGCCAATTAACCCCAGGGATTTGCTGTGACCACTGAGCTTCCTGGTGCCATCTTGCTGCCGTGGAGAGAGTCTGCCTGAGACTGAACATCTCATGAGGGAAACAGAGGTGAGGGGTGAAGAGAAGAGACTTCTGGTGGATTCTCGGGGTCCAAGATTAAAGCTGTCTCTGGAATGTTCACTTTCAGAAGCTCACGAATTACTTTTTTAATTAAAACGACAAATAGAATTTTATGTCTTGCAGCTAAAGGGGCCCTGACTTCCAGCAATTTTAGGAGTTTATTTATTTACTTGCTTACTGACTAACATGGAGCCCACTTTAGCACCATCAGAGGGCTGCAGCCACACCTCCCATGAGGGCTGAACCCCCATCTGGGCAGGGAGGGGGTCCTTCATGTTTAAGAGTTGCTGGGGATTCTCTCTCAGGCTGGGAGCTTCTCCTTCCGTTTCATCCTTCCTAAGAGTTCATTTTTATATTAAACAATTTCTGTTCAAACAGATGGGGTGGTTTCTGTCTCCTAACTGATGTGAAATCAAATTAGCACCACCCCCAAATGCACATGCTTACCCATTACTAATTCTTCTCATTTATCTATATACTCCAATGTGCTTTCCAGAGACTTTTGTAAGCTATATTTTTTTAATGAATCTAAGAATGTTTTTCTTTAAGCTTGACTGGAGTATTATACATAACATTATTTCAAAAATACTTAACTATTTAGACAGGCAGGTTTTGTAGTATACTGGGGTTCATTAGCACCTGAAGACCTGGTTTAAAATGGGAATCCCTGGGCTTCCTTCCCCATTGATTCAGGAGGACTGGGGTGGCCAGGACTCAGAATTCCTAAAGCATATCTCCGATGATTCTGACATAGGTGGTCCCTGCATCGTGCTGAGATTTGCTGGTTGAAATTCATCATTGTTAAGTGGCCTTCCTACATCAATGACTGTTTCCTCCCTTCATCCCTACAACGGCCCTGTTGGATGTCTCAGAACAGCCTCTCCATAGCAGTGGAGGGTGGGGACAGCCACCTTGCCCAGGGCTTGCCAATTCCACATCCCACATCGTTTCCAGTAAATGCCTCTGTCTCCCCAGCAAGGGACGAAGTCTCTTTTCTATCTCTCCTATTCAAAGACATAAATGACATCTGTCAGTGAAATAATTCTAGTTTTTCTTTTTTCTAACTGCAAAAAAAAATGTTTTTGTGAAACATTGAAAATGACAAAGGATAAAAGAAAAATCCTCTCTCTTCCTGCCCCCTAATCACAATTAATCCTGGATAAAGTTTTTTTTTCCAGTTTCTTATTTGTTTCTAATCTCTTCTCAAAAAGAGTAGATCATGTTTACTATCATTATCATGTTTAATCTGTTGATTTTTTTTAAATAAAAAACTTAAGATGTTTTTGTTTTTGATTGACACATAGTGATCGTACACCTCTGTGGGGCCTGTGCAGCATTTGAGGGCTTGCTCACAACCGCTAACCTCAGGTAGGGGTAATTGGAGGATCTGTATCTCAAACATGCATCACTTCTTTGGGTCGGAGCTTGGGAAATCCTCTCTCGTGTTGCTTTGTGAAAGCATATGGTTGCACTGGCTTATTCTTGTATAATGAAGTGCCCCTAAATCCGGTGGCTTAGAACAGCCCCTAATCTCTGTCACCCAGGCAGCTGCTTTTTTGCTGGGGCAAAGAGTGGAGGAGAGCTCCTCTTGATGGCTCTGCTGGGTCTTCTCTGCACCTTATCTCTCTTCCTTCTCTGGGGACAGCTGATCAACCCTGTGTCCCTCTCGGGATCATGACAGGTGCACACGAGGACAACAGGAAGACGTCAGGTTTCTCAGGGACCAGGCTCAGAAGAGGCGCACTGTCGCCCCGACCTGCCTGCCCCGTGTCAAAGCAAATCACATGACTGGAACAGAGGCCAGAGGGGGCCATCCATGCCAGCCCCAAGGAGGCCATGGTTGGGGGCTGCATGTGGGGACAGCTCAGTCCACATGGCCATGGAGCGGAAGCCTTCCTCACTTGCTGACACCCTCTAAACCAGGTCCGGTGACCATCTCACGTTCCCCGGCAGGCTGGGTGATGGGGCTAAACCCTCTACTGGGATTTTCCCATGCTCCTCTCTTTGTAATAACGATGCTTCAGTGAAGATTCTCTGTCGCTGGTTATTTCCTCAAAGTCATCTCTCAAAGTGAATCTCTGGGCCACTTTGCATAAATAGTGTTAAGACACCTGCTAAATAGCAGCAGAGTTCCCTGCACAAAGCCCGTGTGGGTAACGGCCGGGACAAGCTCATTATCCCCTCACAGCACCAGGTGTTACTTTCCTTAACAATCTCTGTGACGTGGAGAAGCAAAACATGATATGTGGTTTTATTTTATTTTCTTTGATTTCTGGAAATCTAGGGAGTGTGCTTATTAGATAAATATTTGGTATATTAAAATTACCTTAAGATCAGGTGTGAAGGCCGCAGGGTTACCAATAACGTCCACTCATTCATCCATTCATCCTGTGTAGGTCTTTGGAGCACCTAGTCTTTTCTACGAGCTGGAGATACAGAGAAACAACTGAACAGGAATCCCAGGATCTGTGTGGTTGTGATTGTAATTGAAGGTGAGAGATAATAAACCCAACCAATAAATAAATAGACTGTTACACAAGTTGCTAAGGAGTAAAGCAAGGGAGAAAGAAATAACATTTCAGTGGGGAAAGATGGGGTTTTCAGGAAAGTTTCCCTGAGAAGATTGCAAAGCCCAAGACGATGAATAAATGGGCCACAGGAACACCTGGCGAGAGGATGTTTGGTGTAGGGGCCGGCATGTACCAAGGTCCTGAGGCAGAGATATGTCTGGTGTGTTGAAGGAAGAGGCAGAGGCAAGGGAGGAAGAGGAGACAGGGATAAGAGACAGGGAGAGGGTGCAGGGGCTATCAGGTGTTGTAGATCCTACTACATCTTCTCCTGAAGACTTTGGCTCTGTGTGGGGCGGTTTGAGAAGAACAAATTCTGACATTTCAGTAGGAGGGTGCTGATTGCTGAGGCAAGTAGAGACTGCAAAATCTGGGGCTCTGGCGGTGTTCTGAAAAAACTGAAATAAGGAAGGTAAGGCTAGGGCCGCGATTCGGTTCTAGAGGTGGCTGGGAGAAGTGGGCAGCTTTGGGGAAGTAGATTCCAGGTTTGCTGATGAATGTCCAAGAGGTGGGAGGGAATCCGCGGCCAGGGAGGACACCGGTGTGAGAAACAGAATGGAGAGAGGCGTAGCTAGCTGGAACAGAAATCTCACAGGAGAAGAGACTTGGCTCTGGTGGAGGGACGATCACCTATAGCCAGGGTCAGCAGCTGAGGCCACAGCAGAATCATGCAGTCGCGATACCACCTGCCAAGCCTAAAATGTGGCCATCCGTCCCCTTTAAACTCTTCTGGTGTAGAGCGACATTAGAACTATTTATGAACCCAATGATTTACAGTTTTAAAGACAGCATCATTGATAAAATCCAAGCCTATACTGGGTGTGAAAGTTCAGAAACCATGTTGGATATGGCATCCTGGGAACATCTGCCCAGGCAAAATTCATAAACAATCAAATTCAAGCCTTGCTTATTAACAGGTAGTTAAGGCAGTTCAGCCTGTGGCTGAGGATCTGTCCTGAATCACGAGCAATGATGTCACCTCTTTCAAGGGGACCAGGTGTCTGTCCCTGTGATTCTGAGGCTCCCCCATTAGAAGTGGAAGTGACCTTCCCGCTGTTTCTCCTTTTCTTGAAGCGATAGCATCATCTCTTTGCTTTACCTACTGACAGGCAGCTCCCGTAGAAGTCCACCTGATAAAGACACGTGCGTGATTTCCCTCTCAGGTGAAATGAGGAAAAACGCACTAAGCACAGTATTGACAAAGGCACTGGGTCTTCAGCTGACTGGACCCTGCCTGGCAGAGCACAGAGCCTGCTCCTATCTTCTCCAGGACTAAGACCGTCCCCTGAGCCCCCGAAGGTCACTGGTCACTCTGAGGGGCCTACGGAGAGAGTGGCCTGTGGTCTGAGTTTTGACGAGAGCAGGGACAAAGATCTGGCCCCACAGTGGAACAAGGAAGGCAAAACCCAAGGAAACAAGGTGTGACGGTGGCATTGTCCCCCACAAGCATGGGTGTCCCAGGAGTGGACACAGCCACCTGAGTAGGGCTGCCGGGCCCAGGAGGTTCTGCAGGGGGTGAGGACCCTTGCCCTGGAGGTTGGGTGTTGGGGTGGGGTGGTATGCAGGAGGGGACCTATGGAGGCCGAGGTGTCCCCGGTGGAGGAGACACATCCAGGGGGTTGGCTGAGCCGACACTGAGCTCAGACTGTGCTAAGTCATGTCCAGAAGAATTGACTTCCTCCGATTCTCTGTCAGTTTCCTGATCAGGCCAAGTGGGGCATCTCGTTTGGTTCTACTGAGCTTCAAACACTCCTGACATTTCCCAGTCTCCCTTTAGCACAGAGAAGTTGTAGTAGCCCTTTAGCCAGAGAGGAACAGGAGGGACCTGCCCCTCAGGACAAGTTATGACAATGACACTAATATCAACAGAGAGAGAGAGAGAGAGAGAGAGAGAGAGAGAGAGAGAGAGAGAGAGAGGAATGAAGAGATAAATCACAAAACAGGGCTTCGTTCCTGGGGCTTAGTGTGGGCTCACAACCGGTCCATGAATGTCCCCAGAGAGCAGGGTCAGGTGACCAGATGCTGCCCTGGTGTGGTGCAGGGGTCAGGAGAGGCTCTCTGGGGTGCAAACTGGCTGCAGCTTGCAGAGGGCACCTGGGGCTTTCTTCCTGGCTGCTGGCCTTGACGGGGGCAGAAGGGGCGCAGAGCAAGCTGAGCAGCCTGGACTAGGGGCAGCTTATGTGAGCAGAAACTAGAACACATTGGGAAACATTTAACCACCAAGAAAACAGCACCCTCTTCTCTCATGAATATTGGAGCTTCCGGATCCTTTCAGTCCTCATGGGAGCAGAGAACATAGGCTGCTGCTGTGGTGATTTCTTGAGACCAAAAGAGCCCAGGGCGAGGACGGGTCTTTGCTAAAGAAGCCAGCAGCAGGCCTGGCTTTGAAATTCCTTTTCCTGACCATAGAGCTGGGGGGCTGCTGCCTTCCCACAGAGAAGCCAGAGGTGCCAAGATCTCACGCAGAGTAAGCCCCGCAGAGGGAGCTTCGGAGGAAGGAAACGGAGGGTGTGTTAGAGTTTCTGTGGCTGTTGGCACTTAACTCTCACTCCATATTTCCACCAAGAGAATTGACCCCTCTTCCAGGGTAAGATGACATCACGTGGTTAATGACAAACCCAGAAATCCTGGTCGAGATTGCCCCGAAGTCTTGTTTCTTTTGCCAACAATGCTGTAATTCTCTATCCAGTGTTTGGATACCAAGTGCATCTTCTTCTAAGAAAATAATATCCAGTTAAGGTGGCTCACACCTGTAATCCCAGCACCTCGGGAGGCTGGGAAAGGAGATCCAAGGGTTTGAAGCCAGCCTCAGCAACTTAGCAAGGCCCTAAGCAACCTAGTTAGAGCCTATCTCAAAATAAAAGAGAAAAAGGGCTGGGGATTTGGCTCAGTGTTTAAGCACCCTTGGGTTTAATTTCTAGTACCAAATAACAATAATAATAATAGTAATAATGATAATAATTATAATTCCTGAGTAGAAGTATTATCCTGGCAGGTGAAGAGGGAGGTTCTTGATATGGGGACATTTCAGAGCCAGCACCATATCCTTGAACAAGCCAGATGCCCTGTCTGAGCCTCATTTTTCCCTCTGCATGACAGGAATGGTGTCCCCTTCCCTCCTTCCCTCCCTGGGATGTTGGGCATCTTTTGACAGAAAGGTGAAGTGAATCACGGGGACGCTGAGCAATGGAGCCCCAATTCCATTCACAGGAGAAAGGACAGTGGCAGGTGCTGGCAGGTGTGATTAAGAGGGAAAATCACAGGAGTCAATGGTACCAACAGATGTGGTGCCTGGGGCTCCACCATGCTCAGGAGCATTGGTTTGAGCAACAGTCAGTTGTACCTCACCTCCTTCCACTGAAGTATCAAGTGAGGAGATGGTAACAACAACATCAGCTCAAATCAAATATCCTGCACCCCACCTGCCCTTTGAAAGAAGTCACTGGGCTGCTCTTGGCTCCCTGCTCCCCTGCAGCCATGAATACGCTCACATTTTTCTGGTCCGGGAGAGGCGGGTGGAGCCACCGGCCACCCTGTCCATCATCCACTGCGTCAGTCATTGGCTGACTTGCACAGGGTGTCATAAGGCAGCTGTCTCAGAGCCGGGGACAGGTGCCATTGAGTGGCACGCAGAAGGACGGCATTACTAGTCAAGTGGCAGGGTCAGGGCTCACCACCTGTGGAAGTGATCTGGGGTTTCCTGGGCTGGCTCCTTGAGGCCAAAGTGAGATGGTCGAGTGTGTCCAGCACACAGCCGATGGTGTTTGGAAAATGGGAAAAGGCCGATAGGTGACTTGATGACTTGAGTTCCTCACTTTAAAAGTGGAAAAAAAAGGCTGTCATGTTTGCAACGTGGTGAGGGAAAGGACACAGGCAAGAAGGGGCTTCCCCAAAATAAAGGCAAGATCCAAAGAGCTTGTCTGGGTTTTGTTTTGTTTTCTAGCCAGATAAAGGTCAGTCCCGAGAAAAGAGCCCACTTGCATGTTCAGCGGGAGGCAAGGAGATGATGAGGCCAGAGTGGATGTCAGATGGCCTCTGAGACAAGTGTGGACGTGATTCTTGGAGTCTTCTAAGTGCTATGGCAACCCACTGGAACGACTTGGGATTATAACAGTTTAGCAAAGTGTGCCCTTTATGTGCTAATCCTAACACATTTTCAGCATATTAAGATAAAGGCAATGAATAATTTATCTAGCATATAGAAGCACATGTTCTCTCTTGTCTCTTATCTTTTCATCAGGAGCCTGAAAGGACGGATTGGATCCTAATGTCACAGTGTTGATACTGGAGCTTTGATATGAGAGAAATAGAGACCAGGATTAGATTTTATTACATTCTACTTCTTGCTATTGCAGCCTTTTTCAATGATAAAAATTTCAAACACTTTAAAGAAAAATGTGAGTTTTCTGTCAGATTTGCCCCTGAGGACATGGACCCATCTTTACCTGGTTGGTTTTTCATAAAATGACTGAACTAGAGGAATTTTTCTGGGTTGAGTTCTAAGATTTGGGCGTGTGAGGGAGTGTCCCCAGTGTCAAGGGCCTGGGGTACACATTGGGACCCAGTCTCTGTGATAAAGTGGTATTGTGATTTAAGTCCCTACTCATCTGTGCTCAGCTGTGCTCAGACCCACCAGGGTAGGTAGCAAGAGCTACGTCCTTGCACCCACTGCTCACAGCTCCTGGTCACCGAGCAGAGCGCTTGTGAATACGTGTGTCCTGGCAGTTTGTGTGGATTATGTGAAAAGTGTTTTCCTGTCTCCTGGTCTGGACGGAGGAGCCATCCATTATGGTAAGTCTGTTGTGCTTTCATCTTGGTTTTTCTCTTGCAAGACTTTTTAAGTCCAGTGTTTGATTTCCAGCAAAATAAGCAGAAGGTGCAGGATTTCCCCCTTCCTTCCCTCCCTCATGCCAGCCCTGACCTGAGTGGGACCTTCGTGCAGTTGGTGAACTGCTTGGACACGTTGTTACCATGCATACACACGCAGATTCAAGTAGGGCTCACCATGGTGCTGGAGGTTCTGCAGCGTAGACAACTGCACGGTGCCATGCGCCCACCACACCCTCACAGCACGACCGTCCTGGTACACGGCCTATTCACCTCTCCTCCCAGGCACCCTTAGCAACTGCCAGTGTCATCGCTGTTTCCATAGCCCTGCCTTTTCCAGAATGGCACAGCCTTGGGTTTGGACTTCATGTCTCCTGTTCTTACCAGATTCCCCAAGATTGGAGACCCGGCTTCTCAGCCTATTCCATTACCCAGAGGGACCGAAGTACACCCCTCACCTACTGAAGGGCATCCTTCTTACTTCCAAGTTTGGGAAATTGTGAATAAAACAGACACAAACATCCTATGCAGGGTTTTTTTTGTGGATAAACATTTTCAACTCCTTGATAATGCCAAGGACAGTGATTGCTGGATGGAATAGTGAGGCTACATTTAGTTTTGTAAGACCCCCAAACTCTTCCAAAGTGATGGCACCATTTTGAATTTCCACCAACGTGAACGACAGTTCCCACAAATCCACTCTCTGGCATTGGGTGTTTTTGGTGGTGGCCTCTGTAAGTGGTATGGCTGTTGTGCACTGGAGGCCATAGGATGGGGACATATCTCCATGTGCTAGTTTGTCCTCTACACATTTCCTTTGGTGAGATCCTAGTTAAAATCATTGGCTCATTCTTGATCTGGATGCTTGTTTTCTTGAGAGTTCTTTGTGTTTTGGATGATGACATTGCATCAGATCTACTTTCTGCACATAGACTCTCCAGCCTGATGTCTATCTTACTCTCCTAATATGATTGCTCAGCAGATTGTTTTTAAAAAAATTATTAAATCTGGCTTTATTATTCTTTCTTTCACGGATCATTGCTTTGGTGTTGTATCTAAAACGTCACTGGCAAACCCGAGGTCATCTTGATTGTCTTCTGTGTCATCATCTAAAAGCTGTATAGCTGTTACATCCAGACCTGTGATCTGTTTTGAGTTCATTGCAGTGTGTGAAATCTGGGTGAGTTAACTTTCTGCATGTGGATGCCCAGCTGTTCCAGCTGCTTTGGCTGAAAAGACTCATCTGATTCAAGTAGGGCAGCGTGGCGAGGGAATGGACCTAAGCAAGAAGGGGCTTCCCGTAAATAAAGGCAAGAGCCAAAGAGTTTGTCTGGGTTTTGTTTTGTTTTCTAGCAAGATAAAGGTCAGTCCCGAGAAAAAAGCCCACTTACGTGTTCAGAGTGGGGCAAGGGGATAAGCCTGTCCTTGGTCAAAAATCAGTTGATTGTATTCACGTGGATCCACGTTGAGGGTCTCAAGTTTTTGTTCCATTGACCCTATTTGTCTACCGCTTGCCAATCCCACACAATCTCTGTAGCTTCATGGTCAGTCTTAAGGTCAGATGGGGTCAATCTCTGAGCTTTGTTCTTTTGCCCTACCGTGTTGGCCATTCTGGGTCTGTTGCTTGACCATATAACCTTTAGAATCGGTTTGTGGACATCCACAAAGTCCCTCTGTGGGATTTGGATTACGTTGAGTCTGAAGATCAAGTTGGGAAGACCTGGCAGCCTGGCGATAGAGGGTCTCCCTCCTCTCGTACACGGGATGGCTCTCCATTGACTCAGGGCCATCACCTCTTTCATCAGGATGCTGTGTTTTTCCTCATGTGGGTCTCGCGCCTCTTTTGTTGGATTTATACCTAAGGATTCCTTTCTTCCTTTCATATCATGCATTTGCCAGTGCAAATGGCCTGTGCTTCATTCAATTTCCCATTCTGCTTGCTCACTCACCATAGAGAGGAACATGATTGCCCCTGCACCCTGCACCATTATTGAAGTGGTTTTTTGTTCCAGAATTCCTTTTTTTTGGTCTGTTCTTTCAGATTTTCTACATAAACCATCATGGCCTCTCTGAATAGAGCTAGTTTTACGTCTTTCCTAATTTTCTTCCTTTTATTTTATTTTCTTCTCTTATTACATTTTCTGAGAATATCAAGTTGAAAGGGGCTCCCTTACCTTGTTCCCACTGTTGAAGGTGACATGAGCCTAGCTTTTTGTAGGTATTGTTTATCAAGTTCAAAAAGTTCCCTCCCTCCCAAGGTAGTTGACTCTGCTCTTGAAGAATCATAAATGGGGTTGGGTTTCTCAGACACCTCTTCTGCTTCTAGGTGTGTGATTTCCTTTCCAGGAGGTTGGGATAGACCACATGAACGCTTTCAAATGTTTGCCTGGCTTCCTGTACCTAGGATCGACCCCACTCAGCTGTGCACGATTCTTTTTGTATTTTATTGGGTTTGATCTGTCATCCTGATGAGGCCTCTTACATCCGTGTTCCTGAGGAAATTTCTTCCCCTGAGGAGTCTGTGGCTCTCAGAAGCCCTCATGAACAGGGGAGCTATGGCCATGACAAGCGCTTCTCACTTTGAAGAAAGCCGACCCTGGTGTCTTGTCGTGGTGACAGTAAGTCTGGGAGAGGGGCCTCCGTGGGACATAACAGAACACACTTGTCCTGTGTCCCACCTGCAGCCATGGGGGGGCTGTTCGCCTTTCACTCAACAGGGAGGCTCCCAGCCTGCCCCATGAAGGCTCCTCTGTCTTCAATCTGTATTTCTACCTGCCCTCCTTGGTCAGCTGCCTCCCATTGCTGTCTCACGAGTCCTCTGCCTTTCTCAGCTCACGTCCCCAGCGCCTGGCCCTTATGACGATCCTTGGTGTGTTTCTCTGCTTTCTCTGTCTGACTTCATTCAAGGTGACATGTCTTCTCAATCTCATCTTTACTCCATTGTATGGCCTGTCCTTGGTCAAAAATCAGTTGATTGTATTCATGTGGATACAAGTTGAGGATCTCGATTTTTTGTTCCTCGGGGGCTTTTTTGCCAAGTCTTGGGCCAGTCCTAACCTGTGGCCCTGTGGGGGTGGGGGTTCATGTTCCCTTTTGTAGATGGAGAGGTGGAGGTGTGGGGAAGTTGATCCACATCCGACATCTCTAAGGAGGGCCCCTCTCAGTGTGGCCCTCAGTCCCCAGGTTCTTCCCAGAACCTGTGCCAGGGACAGAGTCAACATGAGTTTTGGGGTCTGATCTCCTACATGTGGCTATGGCCCCTGCAGGGTAGGGGAATCTCAGTGTCCCCATCAGTGGTGTTCAGGCGGTTGAGGGCACCAGGATCTGGGGAGAGTGGGGTTGAGGGGACCTTGCCCTGCGGGGCCTAGGGCAGTGTGTCCCATTCAGAGGGCGCCAACCAGTGATGGGGTCAGAGTCTGCCTGCCCCATTCTGTTTCTGACCAGGGGGTAAATGAAGTTAAAATCATGAGAGTTTAGAGGGTCAAACTGTGAACTCATTGACTAGGCATTTGGTAGCAGAATGTGCGAGCAGTAAGTGCAGGAGTGGCGTCCAGAACATGACGGTGTCCTCCGTTGAAATATGCAATCAAGAACCATGAGCACGGGTCCTCATTACATGGCCCCAGAAGGATGATGGCAGGATGCTATCCTCTCGTCTTTCAAAGGGCTACAGCTCAGTGCCAATCAACTTGATGGGCAGTGCTACTATGATTGTATTGTACAATACGATAGAACACATTTGAAAATTTCATGATTCTGACTTTAAAATGCAGGCATGTCTCTTCATTAGTCAAAGTTGAAATGGCTAAGCTGACCTTATTTAGCCATAGAGTCTTTGAAAAGGAGACATGAGAGGGTGAGGGGGCTCTTGCTCTCACTAGCACTTGGTGTTGGGTCATCCTGGGACCTCCCTGCCATGGGCCACCTTCTCCAGAAGGACTTCTTTCCCTTCTTTTGCAAGAGAACTTTGGCTTAAGCACAGTGCAAGGGTAGCAATAAGTTCCATTTTAGTGTGTTTCACATATTCACTTGTGAAAACAAGAAAAAAATACCATTAGCTGAGTTGCTTGTGAACAACAGGATCCAACTTCCCATGGTTTCCCCTGCAGCCTCGCATGGTAAATGGGGCGAGGGACCCTCCGGTCTGCACTGGGGGCCCCTAAGGACAGCTGTCCCCTGCTGTCTGCGATGGGTCCTGTGTATCAACTGCAGTGGGACCGACTTTCACAGCTACACACCCACACCCCCTTAGATTCTCATTTCTGCCATTGCTTCTGTGCGGGAGGCCAGGGCTCTTCAAGTACAGGGGGATATGGACTGAGGATCTATCTTCAAGATGAGAGTTCCTCCTGCTGTAATGGGAAGGACTGAACTATAATTGAAAAGGAAATAAAACTTCTCACTCTGTGATTGCGTGTTCTAATGCCCCTCGAGGGTCACCTAAAATCACTCTGCATGCCCCCCGGGGTCCCCATCATTTGAAATTCGCTGTTATAATGCGGCCAACAGAATCAACACTTTTATGACACTGAGAGCATATAAAATATCCAGCCAAATCAGGAAGTGCTAATGGTCCCGGACGAGCGTGGCTTGAGTGACACTGAGCCTTAGTGAACATGAAACCCACCCATGGACTCACAGGTCTGCAGAGGCTCCTGGCCCCGGCATTGCCAGATTTGAAGTCAGGCAATCATGCTGGCCTGGATGGGGAGGGTCTCATGCTCTTGTAAGATCGCAGCTGATTTTCAGAAACAAAAGTACTGTGGAAAAAACAACCAGAGTTCATGCAAAATGCCAACAGGGTGTCCTACGAACGAGGGAAAGTAGACCTTGGATGAGAAAATCCACTGCGGCTTGGATCCCGCTGGAGGAGGCGGGCTGGATGTCCACCTGGGCACTTCCCTAACAGACCTTGCTTACTTTCAGCATTTTATTCTATACTGTGGAGACATTTGCATATCTGTTGTGTCATAACATTATTTACTTAATGTTTTCTTTAAACAGACGCCACAGTATCCTGCAATGAGACTGCTGATGTTATGCCTGAACAGAGCACCTCGTCCCACCTCCAAGAGCGGGAGCCATCCCCAGGATGGAAACTAGGAAAGCAACCTGTGTGCTTGGGTCAGAGGCTGCATCCTGCTTCCTCCTATGAGAAAGCAGGTTCCAGAGTATCAGATGGATGTTGAGGACATGACAGCAACCCCACTCTCGGCTTGATGTCATCAGAAAAGCCCAGTGAGTTTCAGAAGGGAATTGCTGGGTGACTGTGCTGTTAATTGGCATCTCAGTTACCTCACACTGAAGCAGCTGAGGCACCTGTGGGACCCCACAACCCTGACCCCCACTCTGTCCTGACATCCCCGGGTCCTGCAGGGCACAGGGCATCTGTGGTGACTGGTTTAAAACACTCCTAATCAGGAGTTTCTCCTGGGTCAGGGATGGGTCTAGGGATCAGGAGTGGATCCCATTTTTGAACATTTCTGACTGCTGAGAGGCAGACATTTCTTCTGGGCAATTTAAAGGAAGATTTTTCTTTTATGATCAAAGCAAATGTGATGCAAGAAGACCCTTCTTTGCCTGCTCTCCTCCCAGCCTGTTTATACAGTAAGAACTTGATGCCTGGAGCTATGGCAGCCACCCTTCTACCATGAGACATATACTTCTGAGTAAATCAATGTGTTCAAGATGGAGGGCAAGAAGGATGGAAATTGAAGATGCCTCTGAGTTCTGAAATAATATTAAGTTCATCTCCAGACATATTGTTGAATATCAAGCATCCTCATGGTTTAAACACTTGTTTACTAAAGAGTTGTGTACTAGCAGCTGAGCACATGTACTTAATACAGCCATAACTTTTCTGTGTCTGCTTAGATCATGCTTGTTAATTTTAGTTTTTTTTTTCTCACTCTGTGTAGAGAACAGCAAATGGGCATAGAATTGGGTGGTGTTTTTAAAAAGTAGAAAAAAATTAAAAGAGAAAAGAAATAGTCATATCTCTTTTCTCCTGTTTCTATTTCTTTTCTAAAAACTTCAGGTCTTTTTGGCATTGGTGTCTCCACAGCCTAAGGATGCCTGCACAAGATGCTAAGGAGGTTGGTAATGCTTCACTGTCGAGGATCAGGAGTTTCTCTCTGAAGCTACCAGTTCCCACCAGTTTTCACGATGACCTCGGCAAACTGGCCATAGCAATGGAGCCTTAGTCTGTGTGTTGATAATGCCATTTCAAGAGCAAATGACCCACAAATCTGGATTTTATTTCTAGATTAGGTTACAGCCAAGTGCAACGGTTCCCCACCCCTCTCAAGATGAAAAGCAGGAGCAGGGCTCAGGCGCTTCTCCAGATGCTAATGTCAGATGGCGAGTGGACGTGAATCTCCTGCAAGGTGCAGGCTGGCTGTGCAGGTTCTGAAGCTTCACTTCAGAGACTCCTGCATCAGTTATCTGTATTATGTTCAGGGTAAACTGACAGCTCAGATACCACTGGACGCAGACATGCATTTCCTGTAAAGGGAGAATAGATCCTAATAAACTGAAGGTTCTTAAAGGTTTTTACTTTAACAGGTTAATGACAGAAGTAATGGTAGAGAAAACCCAGTGCAGGAGAAATACATTCTAAGGGGGAACGCCCAAGGGGAGAGCCCTGTCCTTACTGCCTTCCTTCTAGAACTTACTGAGGGCTGCAATGCTGCCCAGATGCCCTGGCATGACTGGTGCAATGGAAAGCAGAGCCAGGGAGGCACCGAGTAGACCTTCCTTGTCGTCTCCCATCACCTAATAGGTGGGTTGGAGGATTCTCCTGTCATTGCTAGAAATCTGCTTCTCACTTCGGCCCAAAGTGAGGATTTAGGATGGAGATCTTTCAGCCTCAGAGCTGTGACTCTCAGTGAATTCAAACATGTCTGTGGAAGAGAAACCCCCAAATCCTTGCATTCCTGTATTTTTGATGTCCCTGTGTTGTGTGTGGAGAGTGATAGACAAGAACAAGTTCACAGAATATGGGATACTTCCAAAGCCCGCCAAATTACTTTACAGTTGTGGATGGGCTCCAGTTCCTTAGCCAGCTGAGCTGGAAAGACAAGCCAGGGAATCCCTACATGATCCCAGGGCCATCTCAGGGCACTTGTTGAGAATCATCACCAGCTGATGATGTCTTTCCACACCCACATCAGCCAGGGGACCCGGCTGGGAGGGCGCTAGCTCTCACCCCGCCCACTACCACTGGCAAGTACAAGGGACCAGGTCTGACCTGGGATGTGATTGCAGAACTTCATATCCTGCAAAAATCAGGATTTTGCCTAAAAAAGAGACGAACAGGAAACGCAGATAACTAGATTAGATGACCCTGCTGGACCTTTGGAGGACAGAGTGGAACTTAGGATCCCAAATGAATGGCAGTCAGCACGTCCAATGGAGGCTCCACTCTCTCCAGGGACTGTCCAGCCCCCTCCCTTCTCCAGCAAGTCCTGCTGGCCTCTACCTTTATTCCAGCTCCTTCTCAATCCTAGGTCCTTGGTGAGGGTGTGGAGGTCAGGCTTCTTAGTGGCTCCTGGTTGGTATTTGGTTCAGTTGCCCGGGGGACCTTGAAGGTGAAATGAGAACTCTCCACCTAGAGGGGCACGATGGGCACTCGTGGGTTTGTGACAGGTGACGCTGCCTCCTCCTGTTTCTGCTGGCCCCACTTCCACTGGCTCCTTCCTTCTCTCCAGTTACCTCATGTGCAGAGGCTCGAGACCGTGGCACACCTAGAAAGCACGTGTTAGCAGGATGCCCAGGGCTGCCATTTCCTGAGACTCATGGATGGCTCTCTGTCCTCAAGACCCAGGCTCACCGAGGCAGAGGAGCGGGCGCCTGGCAGACACACGCTTCTGCAAGCGCCAGAGGCAAAGTCCGCTTTGGAGAAGGAGGAGACTGCAGTGGAGGGGTTTGGAAAGGCCTCTTCCTGTTTGCCCTGGACCCCACCAGAGCGGGTGTGGCTCAGCCCTGATGCATGCTAAGGAGCCCTCTGACCTCTGCCATGAGCCGTTCTGCATGGAGGGACCTAAGAATCACTTAAGGTAGCCTGAGAAGAGGATGCTGGAGACCGTAGCAGAGAGGGAGGGGACACAGGGCTTGCGTCCTGTGGTGGGGGCACCAGGCTCATCTTCACCACAGAAGCAGGTGGCTAAGTCATGTCCAGGGATCAGTGGGGGTGATGCCCGAGCTGCAGTGCCTTCTGGGTGGAATAAGCATTATATTTGGGGCACAGGAGCCACGCTCCTTCTTTGGTCTGTCCTCCCAGCACTAGGAAGATGAAGGTGAGTCAAATTCTTTGGTCCCTTGTCCAACATGGACATAAGAATTCCTCAAAACTATCTCCAAGAACCTCAGACAAGATGCTCCCAGCTTCCCCAGAACGTGAGTGCTCACACTGCTCTCTTGCTTCTGCCACCACCTTGGGCCTCACCGGATATTTCCGTAGTTCTAGTTTACCATTCCATAGTAATAGCTGCAACAGTAAACAGCTGGGAGTTTAAGAGCCCCCACTGGAAAGACACCTCTCAGTGCAGAAGCATGATTTTAGTCAACCCTCTCCCTGCCCCTGTAATTTAGGGGTGCTTATTAACCTTATCTTTATCTTGGAGGTGAAGGGACCTGAGGAGGTCCACACAGGTAGCCACACAGTCAAGTGCAGAGCTGAGATTGGATTTCAGGGATGCCTGACTCTGAGACACCTTGAGAGATGATTCTGCAAAGATCACTGGACCATTTGCAACCCTCCCCAGGACCTCTCCCAAATAAAATATATCATTAGGATTTGTAAGCGGCGAGAGCTCTTCCACCCACGCACAGGGAAAGCCTCCCTCTAGAGCCTCAGCATCATCTCCACGACGGGTTCAGCTCTGTTCACAGCGCCCCCTGCCGGCCCCTCCTGGCGGCTGAAGAACTAGGCCCGGGTCTCCTGGGCTGTGTGCCCTCCAGCGCTGGTGGGTGCCCTGGGCTCCTGCAGATGCAGAACACACCTGAGCATCCCTGATGCAAAAAACAGTGCCTTCTCACGCCGCGTTTGTGGCCTTTCCCTTCCTCCTTTCCTTCCTTCCCCACTTCTCTTTCCTTCCTCCCACCCCAACATCTAATTAAATCAACGGAAGTTCTCCCCAGAAATATGCACATATGCCTAGAAAATTCAGCCTGGATTTCAGGACTTTGGAGACTCTTCTGCTTCTCATCCCTAAGTGCCCTCCTGCCTCAGCAGCCTAGGAGAGCTTCTTGGATGGAACGAGAGCACCGAGAACTTAAAATAGTGAGTTCTTCTTGTTTTCATCTGCAGGTGACTTAGTATTTCTATTCAGCATCCTGTTTAAACATGTAAGTAAAGTATTGCCACAAGGCTGCTTCAAATGCCTGATATGGTCACACGGAACAAGCGAGCGCTTTCCAAAGGTGCAAATGCTGCAATGAAAAGATGTGTCGGAAGTACCGACTTCAACAGGAAGTAGGGTCTGTGACGGGTCAGTTTCAAGTGTTCCCGAGCACCCCTTTCTTTGTGACTGTTACTGGACTGCTTTGGAATTGGCCTGGACCCCTTTATGAATGTGAGGCCTGAGCCCCAACTCCACTTGTCATCTTCAGCCAATGGGACCACAAGGCACATGAGACTGGTCCCTACATTCCATTGCTAGTCGGAACCCAGTGAGGGGTCCTAGGAGGCTCCCCTAAAATGACAACAGTGTCATGTTTGACTTTGTTCCTGGTCACGTTCTCAGCAGCCTTAGGTAGGAGGTGTAGGTATTGATGAGGAAATCCAGGGGCCAGGAGACACAGGGACGCATGACTTCCTGCTGCAGAGGCCACAGCATCATGAGGACTTGGACTCACATCCATCACCCAGGAGAAATGGTGCAGTTCTGCACCAGGAATAGACAAACACAGCCACCCTGCAGGATGGGCACAGCTGGGAGCTGGCCAGGGGCAGATCCTGTCCCAGAGCCTGAGGAACCTGTTCCAGTGGCTTCAAAACCATCTGCCCCCAAACAGCCCCCTGGATGACTCAGGCACAAAGCATGAAGAGGCTGACCCACAGCCTGAGAAACCCAAGCACTGGCCACGGCCCCTAAGTGCCTCCCTCCCTCCGGTGTCTTCTTGGGGAACCCATTAGTCTTGTTAACACTCACAGCAGTGCTGATGACCGGGCGTTTTTTCCTGTGTTGTTATTATTCTGACATAATCACTATTGGAAACATCTGTTGTTAAACACAGCACTATGTGCACAGCCTTGCTTGATTGGTTTCTATTAGTTGCATCCATAAATTATGCATTAAAGTGGCTGCAGAAGCCAGGGGAGTGTGGCAGGCCTGGGAATGGTGAGCCAGCCTCGGCGCCCTCCTCGCTGTGGAAGCTGGACGCGCCTGGGTTGGGAGTCCTTCCCCCATCCTTATAATGACTGCTAGGAATCCAGGAAAGACCACGTACCAGGGGGATGTTTCCCCAAGTTCTACTGTGATTTGCCCAGTTTTGTCTAATGGCTGTACCTTGGCTCAGGGTGGCAGGCGGGGTGCACCCCTAAATCCCATCCAGCAACACACTGCAGCCTCAGTTCATGCTTGTGACCCTGGGGAGGAGGAGTCAGCCCCAGAAATCAGCCACAGGTATATCCTTTATAGTGGCCAAGGTCCAGCACCCGGATTCCCCACCTGGGCCGTGCCAACCTCGACTGTGTCCTGCACGCAGCAGATCCAGCCCTGACCTAGGACTGGCTGACGGCAGCTCCCCCGCCTCCCTGTGCAGAGCCTGCCCTCCCACAGGAGCCCCTGAGCTTGCCCCTTCCACATTCTGAGAGGACTCATGCCCCCTCCACCACTCCTGGGCCCCTGGACTCTGAAACCTGTGTCATCAACAGCCAGTGACCTCTGCTTCTGTCCCCACATCTAGGGACACCTGTTCCTCAGAAGCAGCATTGGTGCAGGTGGCCACTCATGCCCTGGACACCTGGCTTCCCATGGCCTCCCCTCCCATCCTGCCCACAGGGCATAGGCCTCAGGGCTCCCTGGAGCTTCCCTGCGACTCCCCTCCCCTTGCTCTGTCCTCTCGCAGTGTCCCCAGCACACAGATGGGGTCTGCAGCCTGGGCTCCTGCCCTGCTTCTCCAACTCCCCTTTGGTGTCTGTAAGTGACCTGATGCTAGTGCTGGCCTCATCCGGGCAAGGTGAGGATCAAGTGAAGGGGCTCAGGGGTCCCTCAGAGATCCCTGGAGGGACCACTTGGCTGTTGCCCCAAGTGTTGCCAACAGCTCCCTGGGTTTCCATCTGTCCCTCACACTTGAGCCGGGCCCCTCGTCTGGCAGCCAGTACCCTGGCACCTTGCAGGCTAAGATCTGGTCACCTGCCTCCTGTGGCCACCCTGGGCCCTCTGAATCTGTGTCTCAGGTATGCGCCAGGCCCAGCCCCTGCTGGGCCCACAGCAGCATCTCCATGCGCCCTCCCTGTGTCCCCTGCCTCTGGGACCTCCTCCCTCCTGGCCTCTCTCTGTCTCCAACTCCACTGCTCCACACTAGGAGCCACACAGGTCCTTGCAGGGGTAAATCCTGCCACGTCCCTCCCAGTGCACCCCACCACAGCCACCTCACTCCGACCGTCTCCTGGCATTTAGTGAAATCCCTTCAGGGTCCTGCCCCAGAGTTTCTCTCCGGCCCTCCCAGATACTCCTCTCTCTGCTCTGGGGCTGCCCAAGTCTGCCTCAGAGGACAGCCCAGGCCCACACCTGCACACCCCATCCTGAGTGACTCCTTTCCTCGTTCCTACTTCATCTTCAATAAGCCCACCTGTCCTGGGGGCCTGCCCTGCTGTCCACCACTGAGTTCTTGTGACAATCACAGGACACATGTGTGTGTTTTACAGACACATATATATGAAAATACGACATGTATGTGTATAGCAACAGTGACCACCGCCGGGCACATCTAATGGCGAGAGCAGACAGGGAGCACAGCCGGCTGCAGGAGGCTTCTGCAGGGATGCCTGTGACAGACCCACTTCCTTCTCCTGTGTAGACTCATTTCCCAGCTCCTTGGTGGCTAGGGGTGGCCGTGTGGCTGCATTCTAACCAAAGGGAGGTGGCTCAGGCAGGGGCCCAAACACCCTCCACAGGCATCCCATCCTCACTGCCCCACTGCCCACTCATCCCACAAGGCTGGGGACACAAAGGAGTCGTGACACCTCTCAGCACCTGGGAAGAGAGCAGCCCCAAAGAGCCTGAAATCACAATCGGCAGTGTGGACAGGAGTCAGTGGCAACTGAGCAGTGGGCTGAGTGGCCGAGAGCCACCCACTAGACCGTGTCAAGACACTGCCACTCCCAGAGCTGCCCAGTCCTGTCCAGATTTCCCTGATGGGAAAGCAGATCATCTTCACGATGGGTTGCATCAAGGTCTTAGAGATGGACCCACCTAAAGTGTACGTCCACTCTGTGCAGTAGATAGTTCCTCCTGTCCCGTTTCAGCTGGAGCCCTGAGCCAGGCACAGAAAGGCCAAGAGACATTGCTGAGGCCAGGACGCCCGTCAACAGTGGTGTGCGGCTTGTGGTCCAGAGCCAGTGTTGCCCAGAGAAACCCTCTTCCCACCATCTTGTTCTCCCCGCCACACCTCACCTGGGGTAGTGGCTTCCTACTTCCTTCTGCGTCTGGAGAGCGTCAACTCTGAGCCTACCACCACATCCCCCTGGGTTCTCAGGGGCCACTGCCATGTCAACCCTGGTCTTCCCAGAACAGCGATGGGTGAGAGTCGTTCTGACCAATAGGCTTTCTCCCTCAGGTAAGAGGACCTGGGAGAACGGAAGGAACTCACCTTTTAAAAATGCTAACTGTGCAGAACATCGGGGGCAAATTAAATTGTTTTGGAGAAAGCGCTTCATTACATACGTGCTGTGAATTGATTAGAGGAAGGGAATTTTCATTCTGAATTATCTTTCTACTTGTGCATTTCCTGGCACATAATTACTCAAGCTATTTGTAAATAGGTTATTTTCCCACCAGATTGATCTGTGATTCCACTTGTGCTATGTTTTAAGTCTGTTTTTCATTATCTTTTTTTTTTTTTAAGTGATACTTGGAGTCATCAGCTGAAAGGTTTTTTTTATAACTTGTGTCTGCTCTGTTTGCCCAGGAGAAAGTCTGGTAACAAAGTCAAGCTTACTCTTATTATAAAATGATTGCTCCTTTACTAAAGAGCTACTCTGACTTTATTAGTAAGTACTCACTGCAAATGATGAATAGAGTTTTCAAATACACAAGTAAGGCGCTGTGATGTAAATGTAATTGTTAGAGTTCCTCTAAAATCACGAAGACAAGTTATTAAAAAGACTCGGGGNGTCCTGACGGCCCCCCCCCCCCATGGTTCAGACGCTCCTAGTGCCACTGGCTTTTTCCTGGATTTGATGGCTTCCATTAGGAGGTGTGGAGACATGCAGCTTTCAGGCTGAATTCACTTCTCTACAACCTGAGTTTTGACAAATGTGAAAATGTCCCTTTACAGAATCATGTCCCAGTGAATCAGCCAGTAACGGGTGACCTTCAGGTGATGGAGCTCACGGCCACACAGTCTTTTCCGGACACGGTTCCTGAGACGGCATTCCATCCTCAGAATCTACCCTGGTGGTGGCCTGCTCTGTCCTGGAAACACTGAGTTTTGTCTACATGCCAGGCACTGAAGCAAAGGCCCAGGAGAGAGTGTCACACAGTGGTGCTCCCCTATTGGGGCTCATGTAGCACTGTCTTGGGCTAGGGTGGCCTCACCTGTCCCCTGGACTCCTGCCTTCTTGCTCAGAGGAAAGAAATGGAGCTGCCACCTAAAACAAACAAGCAAACACTCTCAACTTCCTCAAAGCGAGCAAGCAGAACAGCCATCATCTAGACTGTGTGACCCGGCACATCCTTTCACGCAGGGTGCGGCTGGAGGTTAAGAAAGCAGGCACTCAGGCGTTCTCTGAGGAGTCCAGCCTTCACCAGTGATGGAAGGAGTCCCACCCCTGGGGGCGGAGCTGGGCCAGGGCGGCCAGAGCAGAGGAAATCTAACAATGCTCGTGGTAGGGCAGCAGCCTGGACATAGGCCCTGAGACGGGGGTGAGCACATCAGGTAAGCGTAAGGGCCACAGGTCACTGCAGTGGAGAGAAGCAATGGCAAACAAAGCCCAGAGACTTCAGGCCAGAGTAGATCACAGATGACATCCTGGTCCACATCTGAGTCCTACGGTCAGCAGAGCTTGGAGGGCCCACAGGGCACTGGCAGGAGCACACAGTGGGAATCACCTCTCTAGGAATGAGTGGGACACTATGTACATGGGTGGAACGGAGTGGTGAGTTCATGGGGAGTGATCAGCAGCGCTTGCAGGAGTCCAGAAGAGTCCACCCTGGGACTAGACCACAACACTGGCGCTGAGAACATGGCTTCCCTGATTTCTGCCCCTTCTTTTCTGCAGCAGGGCTTCTCCACCTCAGCACCACTGATATTCAGGATGGATGGCTCTTTGTTACAGGGAGCGATGTCATTCCCTGCTTCCACTGCTAACACAGAAGACCAGAAGTTGGTACTTTATAAGAAAAAGAGGTTTATGTAGCTCGCAGCTCAGCAGCTTCAAGGGCACAACACTAGCATGAGCTCGCTCTGGTGAAGACATGGTGGCCATGGTGCCACTGTGGTGGTAACATGACAGGAGGGAGACATACCATGGTTGGACAGGAAGACAGAGAGGGAGGCTTGGCCTTTTAGGACAATGACTCACACACACTACCCAGGAGAACCGTCTTAATCCTTTCTGAGGACAGCATTCCTGGTGACCTGAGGACTTCCCAGTCCCCCACTAAGGTTCCGCCACTTCTTAGCCTTACCACATGGGGGACAACACATGTGCCCTGGGGACACACTTGACTGTACCCAGACTGCATCAGGGGCTGTGCTGTGCACTGAGACGGTGGGTGTCAGCTCTATCCTCTACCTTCTAGGTGCCCTTCTCTCATTGGGGCCACCAAAAACGTCTCAGAAACTGTCAAAAGTCTTATGGGGGAGTTACCCCAAGCCGGGATCCTGGTGTTTTCTGATGTTCTTTCTTCTAGAATCCTTCACCAGGGGTTTGCAAGCTGTTTCCCCAAGAGCCACCTCACCCTTGATGTCCTGGCAGCGTGAGAAAGAGCTCGGGAGCGGCAGCCTCACTCACAGGGTCCCTGGAACCCGACCCCTCCATGTACAAACACCTGGGGGTTGGCAGCCACGCAGGGCAACAGCTGAACTCTCTGTAAATGCGGGTACTAATCAGACTCGCCTTGTTGGCATTGTTGTAAGGTTCGAAACAATATGGTGTTGCCCAAGCACTTTGCAGACTAAACAAGGCTTTCAGAAGAGAGGCACCACTCACAACTGCAAAAACTGGGCATAGAGAAAGGACCTAAGAAGGAGCTGGCACTTGGAGAAGTCACTGGGAATCCAGAGCATGGGGCCAGCCTCTGCCTGCTGGAACCAGGCACAAGATGAGGCGGAAGGGTCCAGATGATGGGCCTGGCCATTGACCCAAGGCAGCACATTTGGAGTCCCCATGGGCTGGGCCAAGAGCTGAGAGGGCCTGAGAGGCCAAAGACCTTCCAGGAAGAACCACAGAGGGGGCAGCTTTGGTGGGGAGTGATGGGTATGAATGGCTGGTCTTGGGAAGGACCTCTCACCCCTCTCCCCTATGGATGAGCGAGGCCTTCCCTGCACATGCCTGGGAGAGAGACCTCAGCACAAAGCAGAGCTTGGGGGCCATGTGCAGCACCAAAGCACCACACAGACCCAGCGTGGGGGAAGCTGGAAGCAGGGCTCATGGCATCTGGGTTATCTATGGAGCTCCTGCAGACAGTGACAGAGGAGCCCTGGGACATTAAACCCGCAGCGCCGTGCCTCTGACCTGGTGATTAATGGGGTCCTGGGATCTGCACATTTCCTTTCCATGCGGTTCTGCTCTCAGACAGATGCCTCCTGTTTCCCAAGGTGCAGTTTGTTAGCCCCAGAGATAAGGAGGTGGCAGAAGCAGCTTGGCAGGCCCAGCAGGGGTGTGCCTCTGTGCTTAGGAATAAAACAATTATTCACGTTTTCCTCATTATTAATTAAAGTGTTGCTAGCACTAAACAGAGAAGCTGGTGCTGTCTGGGGAGCAAAGCCTCCCTGTTGTCGGAACAGCGTCTTGTTGGGCCCCCTGCAGGTGGACGTGAGCATCTCTGGAGTCTGCCAGCTACTGCGAGTTGAGGTGGACCTTCTGTGCCCTGGGGACTTGCACACAGGTTCGTGCTCGCTGTGGGTGGGGCTGAAACCAGAGGAGTTGGACCACATGGTCAGAATCCCAGCTGGGAAGGCGTCCACCCTGGAGAGGTCAGTTGAAGAGCGCTGGTCAGAGGGACAGCTGAGGGAGATGCGAGCAGGGAAAAGGGACCTGGAGCAGTGGGAGGAGGCTCTTGGCCAGCAAAGCTGGGAAGTCATGGTTGTGCCTAATGCTACAGGAATAGGGTGTTACTGCACGTGAGGGGACTACAAGGAGTAGACACAGTGTGAGGAATATGCTGGGCATCACTGGGCACCAGTTCATCTAAGAACAAGCCGCCATTCTCTGTCCACTAGGGTTTTGATGAGCACCCACATGGTTTTCAGCTTGGGACACATTCCATACATGTCTTGGCTGGACCTGGGCATGTGTAATTTAGTGAGAGGTTTCTAGAGTATTGCAGTCACATGGACAGTTCTTGTCCAGGCTCATAGCAGAAATAAACACATGCCACTTCTTGAGTAATATGTTGTCCTCAGTCTTGCTTCTTCTGGAACATTTGAGCACAGCAACACACTCCTTGGAAGTGCTATTGGGAATTTCCTTTTTTGTTTTTTTTAAAGAGAGAGGGGAGAGAGAGAGAGAGAGAGAGAGAGAGAGAGAGAGAGAATTTTTAATATTTTATTTTTTAGTTATTGGCGGACACAACATCTTTGTTTGTATGTGGTGCTGAGGATCGAACCTGGGCCGCACACATGCCAGGCGAGCGCGCTACCACTTGAGCCACATCCCCAGCCCGCTATTGGGAATTTCAGGTATGCACTTGATAGATGTCCCTTTCAGGAACCATGGGTTTACCCCTGAACATCAGCTCCTTCCTGCACGAGCACGGATGTGGTCTCATCCTGAGCAACATATGAACTATGGTGGAATGCTGCTTTCTGGACAACTGGGCTTGTTCCCAGACATGTCACACCCCAGGGCAGAGGAGAGGGAGTTGGGTGATCTCAATGCCAAGTGCTTGCCCATTGGATGCCATCACTGGCAAAGTCGGTCAGGCCAATTGCGGATGTGTCCTCTGTAGCTCAGTGCTCCTGGGACTCACCCTCACAGTAAGTCTCGCCTCCTGAAGAAGTTTTTGCTTCTACAAGTATGTTTTTTTCTGTTGTTCACCACTGCAGAGATCCTCTGAAGACCTGATACCTATGGAGAAATGACCATCCCTTTGGCTTGTTTCCCCTCATCTCAGGGAACAGCCAGCACTGCAGATGAGAACTTACAGGAACAGGCGATGGACAGGTAAACTGTTTCTCAGGAACCTTGACTGAGAAGGGAAATTCAAGCAGTCATGAAAACTGAGAATCCATGATGGTCATAATGATGGTGCTGGTGACATGACACCTAAGTCATAGGACAGTGGAAGACAATAGCAGATGGTGATGGTGGGGATGGGGATAGTGACACGGTTGTGATGGTGACGATGGTGATGTGCTGCTGCTGCTGCTGCTGCTGATGATGATGATAATAGTAGTGATGATGATAATGGTGATGTGATGGTGATGTGGTGACAATGATAAGGTGGTGATGTTGATGGTGATATGGTTGTGATGATGATGATGGTGGTGATGGTGATGGTGATGATGATGACAGTGTTGTTGGTGGTGCTGGTGATATGGTCATGATGGTGATGATGATATGGTTGTGATGGTGATGATGATGATGATGATGGTAGTGATGGTGGTGATGGTAATGGTGATGCTGATGATAGTGTTGGTGATGATGATAGTGATACAGCCATGATGATGATGGTGAAGATGGTAATGGTGGTGATGATGATAATGATGGTGGTGAAGATGATGATGATGGTGGTGATGGTGGTGATGGGGATGATGATGATGGTGAAGATGGTAATGGTGGTGATGATGGTGGTGATGGTGATGGTGATGATGATGATAATGATGGTGGTGAAGATGATGGTGATGGTGGTGATGGTGAAGGTGATGATGATGGTGAAGATGGTAATGGTGGTGATGATGGTGGTGAAGATGATGGTGATATGGTTGTGATGATGATGATGGTGATGATGATGGTGGTGATGGTGAAGGTGGTGGTGATGGTGATGGTGATGATGGTGATGGTGATGGTAATGGTGATATGATTGTTATGGTGATGATGGTGATGATAATAGTGGTGATTGTGGTGATGGTGATGATGATGATGGTGATGATGGTGATGCTGATGCTGCTGATAGTGATGATGATGGTGATGGTGATGATGATGATGATGGTGGTGATGGTAGTGGTGCTGGTGGTGCTGGTGATATGGTCATGATAGTGATGATGATATGGTTGTGATGGTGATGATGATGATGGTTGTGATGGTGGTGATGGTGATGCTGATGATAGTGTTGGTGATAGTGATAGATACAGTCATGATGATGATGGTTAAGATGGTAATGGTGGTAATGATGATAATGATGGTGGTGAAGATGATGGTGATGGTGGTGATGGTGAAGGTGATGATGATGGTGATGGTGGTGATGGGGATGATGATGGTGAAGATGGTAATGGTGGTGATGGTGATTGTGAAGGTGGTGATGGTGATGGTGGTGATGGTGGTGAAGATGATGGTGATGATGATGGTGATATGGTTGTGATGGTGATGATGGTGATGATGATGGTGGTGATGATGATGATGATGATGCTGATGGTGAAGGTGGTGGTGATGATGATGATGATGATGATGATGATGATGGTGAAGGTGGTGGTGATGATGATGATGATGATGATGATGATGATGGTGAAGGTGGTGGTGATGGTGATGGTGATAATGGTGATGCTGACTCTTTCTTTGTGACTAGGAGAACTTCTTTCCACATGTCAGCAGACAAGTTATGTTGAGCAGCTGATATGTGATCAGCATTTACTGAGGAGGAAATTTGTTTGTCTAACATTTGGACTTGGGACAAATTTTCCTCCTGATTCTTTTCAAAGGCAGCCTGGCCAGGATATAAACTCTCTCCTCATTACTTAATTCCCCTTTTACTAACCCACATTTAGCTCACAGAATCGAATGCTGTGTGCATTGTTATTCACATCCCCATGCCATTTGGGAACATTTTTCTATAATGAGAAATTTAATGATAAGCACAAAAGCAATTCCAGTATTCTTCCCAGCCTGGCATGACTGCTAGTGTTGCCAGAAAAATAGCAATGATCATTTATTTCAGCAAGTGTCAGAGTCAACTACAACATGACTGTCTGCCTCATCTATTGGTGTCTTAATGACAACCTCTTTACCTCATCATAGGGAGAAAACCATGTACCAGGACCAGAAACTGATCCTGAAGTCTGCTGCTGTGTGACCTCACACAGTGTGCAGGCCTTCTCTGAGCTTTGGCTCCTAGCACTCTACAAATTGACTTTCTCCATATTCCTAGTCTTAGGTTGGTTCTCAGCCCTCATCCTACTTGAACACCTATTTCAAGCTGTGGGACCCCCACCCTCTCGAAACACTTTCTCCTCTTGGTTTCTGAAGTCACATCTTCTCAATCCCATCTGCCTCACTAATGGCTATCTGGTTCATTCCACATGACTGATTGTCCTCGGTGTCCCTGGCTGTGGACCAGCGGATGCTCAGTCCTCCTGTGTTCTCATTTGGGCACCTGCTGCTGTTTTGTGATTTAGATGTCCCGTGTTTTCATGACTCATGAACTGAGCCGGATTCTCTATCCTGAGTTCCAATGCTGGCTGTCTCCCAACCCTCTGGCCCCCCTATACCTGAGTCTTCTTCACCCTCAGTTCCCCGACTCCTGCACCTGAGGTCCTCCTCCACCCTGCTCTTTGACTGCCACAACATCAACACACCCCCAGCGGGGCCAGGTGAGCTCTGCAGCCAGGTCCATGCAGACTGACCCTGTGGGCCTTTCCACCATCGCTGCCCTGCCTCTGACCTAGGGCTCCCTTCTGCTAAGTGACATCATCTTCCTAACTGCTGTTCCTGAGTCCTCTCCTGCCCCTAAAGCTGGAGTAACAAGTTCAGATCACAATGAACTCACTCAGCAAAACCCTCCATTTAGTTTCCCTCTCATTTCGAATAATAATGGGAACCTTCCTGCCATCTGGCTGTCCCCTTCCCATGTCCTTCATTGTTCTGGTTCAGGGCTGGTTCTGGCTCTTCTTGCACTCGCCCAGGCACCCCTCTGGCTGGGCTTTGGCTTTAGCTCTCATCTCTCTCTCTATAGGGTGCCGGCCTTCCCAAGCCCACAGGACTCACGTCCTGAAATTCTGGAGTTACGTTCCTGGTGTCTGGCCCTCACCACCACGTTTATACTTTAATCCTTCCACAAAGAGCCCTAACCTGCTTCCCTGGGAGTCCGTGGTCCCCAACAGTCCCCACCATCTGCTCAGCGCTCAGCTACATGTTGTGTGTGTTATCTGAACACCAGCCCCGTGTGGTCACGCATTTGTATTCTGCTTTATCTTTAACTCCTAGAGTGGCACCTAGTACTGAAAAATGGAGGCACTGAAAGAATCCGTGTCGATGGCTTGGTCGGGCCAGGATCTGCCTGTCACCTCAGCCATGAGCTAGGGCTCAGAGGAAGGTCAGCTGAGACCTCAACCATGTAGCACATTAAGTAAAACATTGAAAGACAGCTTCAGCCAGACAGTTGGTGGGATGTTCTGGTATCTGTGAGAAGACAAGAGGCTTCCCTGGACTCTGTTGGAGGTCCCTGCTGCCTGTCTGCTAGAGGCCCTGCAGGACGTCACTGGCTGGTGGGGTCACATGTCTGGACTCTGCAGTTTCCATGGAAATGATGTCAGTGAGCACCTTCTGTTTGCCCCCTTCCCATGCCACGCAATCCCACACAGGTGCACGTGAGAATGAGTCTCTGCCTGTGGCTGTGCCTTTGTGTCTATCCTTCTCTATCTCCATTGGCTCTTTCTCTCTGTCAATGGAGACAGAGACCAAGAACACTTCCTAGTCAGAGAAAAATCAAACCAAGCTGGCCTCGGGTGGTGGAGCTCTGGTGTTCAGTCCTCGACCCATTCAGCAGGGATCACCACCTGCTAAGAGCCTAGCACTGTGTCGGGTACCACGAAGGAGCCAGTAGACTTGGCTCCTGAGCTCAGGAGCTGCAGATCAGGCAAAGGACACAGGCACACACAGTCGTGGTGTAGTGAGTTCAGATCTGTGAACTGCTAAGTGTGCAGTACAACTCTACAGCAGAAAGTCACAGTGGAATGGGGCTCTGGTCTGGGGCACTTGGTGGAGGGTCCACTGGGGAGTGGGGACAAGCAGGAGGTGAGGGTGGGCTGCATGAGGAGGGGCTGGACTCAGAGACTTTGAGGGACAGAAGCAGCCTGGCCTGGGGAGGGGAGGCACGGGGTTTGCAGGTAATTGAAGAGCAGTGTTGCAGTTTTATGGGATGGATGTTTTACTTTATTTATTTTTACTTGTTCTTTTAAGGTATACATGACAGTAGAGTGTAATTTGACATGTTATGCATGCACAGAGCATGACATTCTAATTAGGTTCCCACGTTTGTGGTTGTGCATGGTGTGGAGTTTCATGGGTCCTGTGCTCATCTATGAGCATAGGAAATGGCAGTGTTCACGGCCTCTACCCTTCAGGGGAGAGGTTGTCATGGTGAGCAGAAAATCCTGGGATCTGCTGCAGTTTCCAGCCAGGGCAGGGAACCTGACCAGCACTCGCTGCATGTGCTCGGGACCCTGGGAGAGGAAGGCTCAGTGGCTCCCATTATACGATGCCGTCAGGAATGCAGAGCCTGGACTCGACCCCACTCTGCACCCCAGGCTCTCTCAGAAGACGTGCTCCGGGGCGAGGACGAGGGTTTTGATACTCACAGCCCCAGTGGGTTCCTGCACCTGAGTCCAACAGGGCAGACAGAGAGGGAGGTTCCCAGGGGGTGACGGGGGTCTGTGTTGCAGCTGAGGAGCGTGGAGCTCGGGGTCTCTGTCTTCACAGTGAGCAGTGAGCCAGCTTGCTCTCTGCCCTAGGGAGACATCACCTCATCCCTCAAGGTCGCTACCAGACACAAGCCTGAGGGACAGCCTGGAGGCCAAGCAGCCAGAGCCATGTGTCGTGGGCACAGCCAGGAGGAGCACAAGGGATGCCCAAGACCAGGGAGCTTGCCCTTCCCGGTCACTGCAAGCTCAGTGTGTCAGACACACTTGGAATTAAGAGACCGCAGATGACCTTGGGCTGTGGGCAGTGTCAGGTGTGGGGTTATTAAGTGCACGTCCTTCCATGACCCACCCTGTGCACAGGCCCCTGTCCCACTGAGATGCAGCACTGCTCAGAGCAGGCTCTGTCCTCTCTGTGGACCTCAGAACCCAAGGCCAGCACTCAAGGAGGGGGCCCTGGGTCCAGGTAGAAGTCCACCCCACTAACACTGTTTCCTTTCCACAGCACGTCCCCCGTTCCAGCTCACACACATGTGGTGTGTGTGTGTGTGTGTGTGTGTGTGTGAGAGCGCGTGTGTGTTCTGTATGTGACTCTCAGGACCACACAGGACAGGTATCAGGTCTGATCATGACATTAAAGAGGTGTCATGTTTTTATAGGGGGAAGCTCCATGGCCGGAAGAGAGTTATCTCCCCATGACTCAGGGACAAATCTGGGGCAGGACCCAGGTCTTCTGTCCCTGAAGTCACCACCTACTTCACCATCCCATTTTGAGTTTCCATTGCCACCTCGTGGTATGGAGAGTGAGCCTCCCTGGCTCAAGCCCGAGACTTCTGTGCCTCTCTGTGCCATCCACAAAACGCCATGAGGAACGTAGGGCCGCCCTTGTTTGAAGCATGAAAATAGGAAATATTTCCAAAGCCCGTGCCTTGAGCTGGGAATGCTCCATGCAGCCCAGAAAGAAGCTGCAGACACCTTCATTTCACCCCTTCAGGAGGCCTTGGCAGGGAGGAGTGGGGTGTGGAAATTAGCATATGTCCTCCTTGGGTCCTGGAGCCCCAGCAAGGTGACAGTAATCAGAACTGACACCAGTAACATTTCCCGCCAGCAGGATCTGCAGCCCAGTCCCTGTCCAGTGCCGCCCTCCCAAGAGGAGCATCAGGTCCAGCCGGATCAGGGCATTGGGGAACGTGGGTGGCTTTCCCAACAGTTCTTAATTAGGTCAACTTTTAAGTAACGTGGACTGACTTCTTTTGCATGCAGATGCTGCGTCCTCATAGGAGGAGCCCTCCTGCAGCATGTCTGGTGGTCCTGCCTGGCATGGAAGAGTCCCCAGGAAGAGTTCCAGCCCATTATCAGAAGAAAACAGCATCTGGGGCAGAGTGGGGGTGCACCTAAGCCGAGCAACCGAGCCGCGGCCCAGCGTCTGCAAAGCACCTTTCCACCTATTGCTATGGAAACCACGGAAATTTAAACCCTGGCTCACTGAAATCCCCTCTCAGTCTTTTGTGGAGGAATTGTTGAGGGCATCTGTGGTTTTCAGGCAGGGAAATCAAGACAGATGGGTTTTGTGGAGAATGCAGAGGTCATCACCCAGCCCTGAAGAGGCATGAGGAATCCAACCTGGAGAACCTGCCTGAGCCAGAACGCAGCCTGGGCTTGGGGAACCCTTGGGGAGCTGGGAACTGGAGAGCCATCCGTCACTCATGTCCGCAGTCTGATGAGGGGATCTGGGGCCCTTTACACGCCATCAGTCCTGAAGACACCACGCTGCTACTTGTGCATTCTCTGTAGGAGATTTCTACCAGATTGTGGAGCTGGGTGATCACCCCTCTCCTGGGGAATGGACAGAAACCAGTGCCTCCCCAGCCCTCTCCTCCAAGCCCCCATCTCTGTAGAGTCACTGCTTCTGTGGACGTATTTACCCATTAATTCTGAGTCGGTTTGCTGAAATATGAACATGGGCCCCTTTTCTGGGCTGGTGTGGTGACTCCCACAAGGCCTCATGTAGTCAGGGAAATGCGTGTGCAAACTGTATTGGGGAGGGCAGAGTGGTCAGGCCTGGCATTGCTGCACTTCAGTGAGGTAGACAGTGTCCTTGCTTTCAGAGGGGGGATATGGGGAAGGACAATTTCACTTCCACATGCTGGTTCTTATTAACAATCAGAAATCCCTTTTTCTGTGTGGCTCACCTAACACTAACTTTTCTTCGCCTTGATGCCAAGTCATCAACAGCTAGTAGAAAGGATGTAAATTTGTCTCACATACCATGAAGCCCATAGTCGGCCATTTCAGACCTGGCCTAGCAGCTCACCAGTCTCCAGGAAACCAGAGTCCTTCCATCCTGGTTTTATATGAGGCTCAACATGTTAATTTACTCCAGAAACTTTTCCCCTCGTGGTTACAAAATGGCTTCCAGACCTCCAGGCATCACATTTTACAAACACAGCAAAATAAAAGAAAATGACAAATTGGGCAGGACACATTTAGGATAGATGTCATCAATATTCCCCTCATATCTCCTGGGCCCAGATTGGGTCACATGCCATTAAAAAAAAAAAAAAGTTTGAGAAAATGGAAATCTGTCATTGTAGACTCTGTTGTGGGGTGTGGACAGGGGACCTAATCCCTGCAGTTCCCCTGTCAGAGAGAGTTCCTGGGATGTAGGTCTTTAATCTTCAAATTCTAAGAGTTAGTCAATGAGGAAGGAGACAGTTTTGCTGGTGGCACTCAAAAAACCTAATCCTGGCTGCTGCCGAGAGAGGCTCCTGTGGAGTTGTCATTCATTTGCTCAGAACTGTCAATCAACCACCACCTTCCTTATTTCCGAGAATATCTGCAGGTCAACTGAGCAGAGGAACCAATTTGGTAAGAGTAAAGCAGTTCAGGGGTGAGGGGGTCCCCAGGAAGAGCTACAGCAGGTTATCAGAAGGAAAGACACGTACAGACACCAGCCTGTGGCCCGAGCCCATCCAGCACTGACCTGTGGGTTCACGAGGCACGGAACAAATTGCAGATCAAACATGCAAAGCACCCAATTCACTTGCCAATATTTGCTATTTCTTTGTTTTGTAATCCTGGGGATCAAACCTAGGGCCTCACACAAGCTAAGCAAGTGCTCTACCTCTAAGCTACATCCCTAGACCCAATCAATATTTAAAATTTGTGATAATTGATTTTTTAGCCTCTTTTGAAAACCTGGAATAACTGATCTACTGGGTTTCTGATCCTAAATGACAACATGAAATAGTACAATATCGACATCCCTGAGAGAGCCTCTGCACCACAGTCTTTGTGTTTACCACCCCATTGACCCTATGTGCCATAAAATACCACCTTAAAATAATTTAACATTTTTCCTTTAATAGAAGTCCCAGTCTTATTGCTTTAAACCACTGTTGGAAGTGAAATTTAAAGAAAAATAGAGAGTGCAAATAAAGCAAGAAAGAAATGTTGCAGAATTTGTCCACAGCCCACCTAGCAGCCTTCCCTTCCTCCTGTGCCAACTTGGTGTGGAGGCCCAGGAGAAGAGGCTGGTGCACTTAGGGCAGCTCCACCTGACCAGCTGAAGGTTGGGGTGCAGGTGTGGGGCCAAGTTCCCCCAGCTCACAGGGCTAAATGCCTTAGGACGGAAGGCTGGAGGGCTGGGTGGCCATCCTGTGATACACAGGAGAGTCCAGGGCATCCTGATCATACCCGCACCCCAGGCCTCTCGAGGTACTGAACCAGCCACCATCTGCAGATCACCCGAAGCTTGCTCAGCTCTTTCTTGGAGAAATTAAGATGTTTTCAGGGGTTCAAGAGGTCCAGCCAGGTGTCTTTCTCTATGAGATAATGGAAAGGATGAAAAAATAATCTAAGAAAAATACTACCTCTCACTGTGTGATTCTGTTATTTAGCACTGTTTGAACATCACCCCAAATCAGACCAAATGCCACTGGGGATTCTCCCCACACTGACAATAACCCTGCTATAACATGTCAGGCCTGAGGTCCATATTTATGCTACTGAACACAATTCAGAGGTACAGAATAAAGTAGAACTTTTTTCCATTCATAAAATTGTTGCAGTTATCCAACATGACATTTAAAAAAAATTGGGGTCTAATTCTATAATCACTAATTAAGACACCCATCCAAGAAGAGACCTGTCTATCACTATGTCTATGTGTCTATCCATCAGATCCACCTACCTATCATTTATCTTAGTTCATGGCTTCCTCTGTTATTTTAATTCTAAATCACAAGGCAAGAAGAGATCAATATATTTTGAATTGTGCTTTGAATACATCAGCTTCTTTTCAGAAACAATAGTACTTAGTACATCAAAGGATGAGAAATACCATTGTAGCATTTTTAAGTTTTCCATTGATTTTGCCCTAAAAATTAACCTAGATTCAACCTTCAGCTTTCTCTTCTAGATACTCTATTGTCCCAGAAACTCTCTCCCAGAAGGCCCTGTGTTCAGCAATTCTTAATTTTCAAACTATTAAAAAAACATCTTCATGATTAATTCCATGTTGACACAATATTTGTAATATTATATTTGAACTAACCTGTATTATTGCTAAGTGTATTCCAAGATGATTCAATATCATTATGGTAAATCTTTACAACTTAAAATAAATGGAGGACAATTGTGAATTTAAGTCTAGTGAATGAAGCCATGATAGTGTGGTGCTGGTAACCACATAAAGCTCTGAACCAGCTTCCTCTCTGATAAAGGCTGATTAGGATTATGTAAGAAAAAAAAAAGCATTTTAGCAATAAACAGACTTTTATCCTTGATTCAATCAGAAAACTCTAAAACAATTGGAAAAAGAACAAAACTGTCACTATGATATTTAAATGTGTCCAATTTCCTTCATTTAACACTGAAAACATCTCTCTTAAATGCAGAATGGTTTCATTCCATCCAAAAGAGTGTCTTATTCACTTCTTACCCTACTGGGTGGCCACCCGAAAGCTGCTCCCCATTTTTTCCTGACATCTGATGAGCAGCTTATTGTCCCTCCCCCAGACTCAGGGGCAGGTCCTGATTGGTCAAAGCTGGTCACAGCTACAGCCATTGTGTATTTGTGCATCTATTCCACACAAGCCTGTGATTGGTTGAAGTCTTGGCCATGTGACCTGGTCTTACCAATGAGTGCTAAGAATACATCATATAAAGATTTCAGCGCAAGAAGTTGCTTCTTCATTCAATAATATTAAGGCCACATGGCCTTCCCCAGCTCTCTTCCTGCAACTCTCCTGAAAGAACTAAATACCTGTAACCATGATATCTACCTTTCTGTTATAACAACATGGCATAAAAAGACAAATATGTTCAAGATGCAGAATTAGAAATATTGAAGGAATCGAGGTCATTGAAGCCAAATATCCCCTCAAATGCTGAAAACACATCACAAAAATTCCCATGATTTAAAGGAAAATAGCTAAAATTTCTTTCCTATTGCCAAGCACATCCATTATTAACAACATCACCATATGGTCTCCTTCAGGTGTGTGTGTGTGGGGGGGTCCTGGTTAGTCCACAGGTATAGTTTACCTAATTCTGTGTTTGTCACTCACCTGGTCTCCTTCCTTGGCCTCTATAAATCCCAAACAACCATTTAGGATTAGCTCAAAAGACAACTTAAAGAAGCATAAGCCAGGAAAGTGGGAAATTCTTTCACACATGTGGATTTTCTTGGGATTGGTACTAATTAGGGGGGAAGAAAAGAAAAAGAAAAAAATAGCATAGCCCCCCAAAATTAGAATCTATATATACCATGCAGCAAGGGGAGGCTAAATACATTTAAAGCAACCTTTGTTTCATTGGTTAATTCATAAAATATATAATAAGCCTCTACTATGCACTGTTTACACCAGATACAGAGTAGTGCCTAAGAAAACAGAATTCTGATTGTTGTGATGATAATTTTCACTGTTGACTTTTCTACTGTCACTGCATTCTGAAAATCCTCCGGGCTGGCACTCTTGGCTAGCTTTCTGCTGCGCCAAGAGCCTGTTTTGCAGAGTGCTGTCCGACCGCAGATGGAGTGCAGATATGTGTGGGGCTGAGGAGGAGAAAAAGACCAAAGCCACTCTGATTCCTTTGTTCCCTGTGGTTCACTGACTGAGCTTTTGTTCCCTTCCCACAAATTAGAGTTTGTGGACATTAGTTTCAAGAATGGTTTGCTCATGTGGTAGGAGGGAGCATCGTGGTAATTGAGCCTCCTCGAGTGTGTGTGGTTTGGTGAGGGCAATCATCCAAATGCCACCAGTTAAGGACCAGATTTAAAAGGTGTGGTGTCTGTGCAGAGGGGTGTTACTCAGCCAGAGAGAGGCAGGGTGGTATGACAATATGAACTCCTGAGTTAATGCAGTTGAAATTGTCCCCATTGCACTGAATTAACAACACCAGTCGCCAGCACCAATGATCACATCCATCCCTTTAGAGGAAATATCTAGAACAGGTAAATCCATCAGTATGGAAATGGGTCAGTAATTGAGAAGGAATTGGGTGGAGAAGTGGGGAATAGCCTCTAAGGAATCTGAGGGGCTGGAACTAGATTGTGGTGATGAGACCCCAGAATGGTGATGGCATCTCATGCCACCAATTGTCCTACAGTACCCGTGACTGCCAACATGCTGTGTGAGCTTTTAGCAGGATGAAGTGGGGTGAGATTGAAATGTTGCCCCTTTCTCTCTGTTTTGGAGTGTCCATTTCCATTGACAATAACACAGTGACCCAGCTGGCCCTGGTCCTGAGCTTTAATGGTCACTGTCAAGACCAAATGCCCATAAGGCTGGGCTCTACCTCTAGCCTGTGCCAGGGAGAGGTGATTCCCCAAACCTTCATGGATGAAAGACACTATGCAGACTGTCTCAGAGGACAACAAGAACGAGTTCTCGAACAGGTTTTACCAATTGCTTTGACAGCTTTGCTGCTTCAGCTCCTGCCTCTGGAGTGGAGATCTCTATTTTGCTTGGATTAAATTGTCCTCTTGGGCTGCCAATCCTCTTGCTGTAAACAATGGTTGCCATCTAATGAATTTGTGATGCTTAAGGCTTTCTTTTTTAGAAATTTAATTTATTTGTTTTAAGAAATCCATGACACCAAGAATTGGGGAGAAAGACAGAGAGAATAAATAAATTCTCAGTGAAAATCAGTGAGGCTGGGAGGCTCCTGGCATTTGGTGGATTATTTATAGAAATGTGATATTTGTTTTTCTGCTGTGGTGTGACAGGTAAAATAAGAACGTGTGCTGGGGGATACCTGCAGACGTGTTCTTGTTTCTTCCATTTTCTTGGAGTGCCAGGGAGATTCTGCTACTCAAAGGCAGAGATGAGTAACTCACTGATTGGAAAAAAAATGTGAGGGTATGAACTGGAAATATTCTGGCCCCAGAACAATAACTCTCTAGATTGAGTTAAATGTACTTACCTCGACAGAAAGAAACCCCTCCGGTGCCGAACACAGGGTTCACAGCACCCAGCAAGGGCTCCTGGGGCAGCTGAATTGTACTGGGAAGGATCATGATGTGGGTGATCTGAGGTTTAAAGATCTGAGACTGGATATCAACCAAGTGAAACAGATTAATATCCTCAGCTCCCAGAAAGATTTCCAAAGTTCTGTGCTTAATTTAGAGCCAATGCTAGAAGTACTCTGCAGTCACTTAACTCTTTAGTATTGGAGCCAGCACTAAATCTATATGTGTCCCTGAAGGCCATTCTGGGGACATTTGCTGAGCTTTAGAATGCTCCAAATAGGCTTCCTTGTGACTCCCACAAGGGCAATTAGAGGAGGCCCCTGGGATGCATGATCTCATATCAGTCCACGTTCACTCAAATGCAATGGCATCCATTTTGCCACCAGTCATTAGCACATGATGATGAATTGAATTGAAATCTGGGCTTTGCCTATGTGAGAGGCAAAGAAGAAAGCACACGCAAGTCTCAGAGGAGATGGCTTATTTTGTAAGGTGCACAGAAGGAAGGTAAGGTCTGTAAATCGAAGAAAAACGAGTCAAGTGTCACCTGAAACCAGCTTATGCAGCAGACAGCCTGTGTCTTCCCCCTCGAGTGTGGAGCTCGATTTCCTTTATACCTTAGCCCCTTCTCCTTCCCTCAGCTGCTACCCCCAGGAGGGACTACCAGGAGGGACTGGGATTCGAATCTCTTGGTCAGGAAGGTTCGATATCATCTCAGGAGGTGCTGCTCTGAGAAGCCAGGGATACTCAGGGTATGTGAAAATGTGAAGTTAACCATATTTCCTGAGAAGTACAATGCATGCTACTTGAATGGGGAGGAAAAAAAAAGAAGACAGGGATCTCTCTACCTTCCTCCTTTGGGCTCTGGAAAACTGGAAAAGTTTCTTACTCCTTTCATTTGCTCACTGGGCTTCTGAGGACTGAAGTCCTGCTGAATTGCAAGACCAATGTGTCAGTCAGCCTTGCACCAGAGTGACCAAAGGACCGGTCAAGGGCAATGTAGAGGAGGGAAAGTTTATTTTGCCTCACAGATTCAAGGTTCAGTCCTTGCTTAGCCAAATGCAGCACTGTGGGGTGAAGGTGCGGCAGAACGTCATGGCGGAAGGGAATGTTGGAGGAAAGCAGCTCAGGACACAGCAGCCAGGAGGTACTGAAAACTCTTCTCACCAAGAACAAAATATAAACCCCAAAGGTAGACCCACAGTGACCCACCTCCTCCAGCCACACCCTATCCCCACGTGGTCAAAACCCAGTTAAGCCACATCATGGAATTAATCCACCGATTAGGTCACACCTCTCCTAATCTAATCATTTCACCTCTGAAAATTCTTACATTGTCTTACATCTGAGCTTTTGAGAGACACCTCGTATCTAAATCATAATAACTGGGGAGGCTGGTCTTTCATCAAGAAGAAGATACACTTGTCTTAATGTGTGAAGGCTGCCATAATTGACTCCAACAGCAAGGATTTACTTTCTTGTGGAAATTTCAGGTCATGGTGTTGGCAGGGTGGTTTTTTGGGTCTCTCTGTGGCTTGTAAATAGCCATGTTCACCTGTCCTGTGCCTTCACCCGGCCTTTCTCCTCTACATGTTTGTGTGCACATTTTCTCCTCTGACAAAGACCCTGGCCACATTGGATGAGGGTTCACCCCCAAAGCCTCATTTTTACCTCATTACATCTTTAAAGATTCTAACTCCAAATAGAGTCACATTCTAAGGTGCTGGGAGATATGACTTCAACATGTGAATTATTTGGGGGAGACATAATTCAGCACATAACAATGATAATAGCCATGTTTCCTATTCAACATCTGTGATTCCTTATTCTTGACTTAATTTCCAAATGGCAGAAAAATGCTCACTCGGCGTGAGATCTGAGCTAATGCTGCTGTAAGCTCATCTTAGTTTGGGATGCTGTAACAGAATACCAGATGCTGGGTGGCTGAAACAACATGCATTTTTATTTCTTATTGTGAAGGCTGAAAAGTTTGAGATCACAGTGCCAGAGATCTCATGTATGGTGAGGGCTCCCTTCCTGGTTTACAGATGTCCGACTTGTGTGCTCACTGGATGGGGAGCAGACAGAGGACACAGAAGCTCTCCCTTGCATCTCCTTATAAAATAAACTCTGCCTAAGGGGAAATACATAGAGTCTGTGCAAATGTCTTGTTTCTCCTTAAACTTCCACCTACCAAGTTTAGCACCCATATACATATGTTGGATGCAGCAAAAACACTGTGTGTGTGCATGCATGTGTGTGTGTGGTGCTAGGGATTGAACCTAAGGCCTCACACATAGTAAGTAAGCACCCTACCACTCAGCCACATCCCCAGACATTCCACCACCATCATCATGATTTTTATTGTTATTATATTATCTTCATAATCATTTTATTTTTAAAGCAGGGTCTCAAATTGCCCAGGCTGACCTTGAACTTGTGATCCTCCAGCACTCACCTCCTGAGCAGCTGGAATCACAGGCTCAGGCACAAAGCCCAGGGGATGCAGGAATTTTAACGTGTGATTCCTCCCTCTAGTGGTGACTTCTATACCCCTAATTCTTTTTACATGCAATAATCAAAATTTATCTCTGAGAAAGAGCCAATTTTTCTGTTCTATTAAATGTATTTGCTTATTTATTTATCCCCATGAGGTCTCCAAAAGGCTATATTCTTTGGGATATAACACAGGGCCATCCCTGTTGGTTTTGCTCCTCCAGTGTTCCCATTTCTGGCGTTTGTGACAATTTCACAGTGGCCTCTGCAGTGTTCACACACCTCCCCGTCTTGTGAACACTTTGAACTTTCTGAGTCTGCGGGATGCTGCAGGCACATCTGTGCTTTCTCTGCCTGGGCCAGGAGCCCGCCATTTCTTCCAGGAGCCTGCCTTATTTATTGAAGAATAGTGTTTAGAAGCCAAGATGGCTGTCCCATGTATCCGTTTCCACTGAGTGCCAGGCCTTGGTGGAGCAGAGCGTGGGAATGCACATTGTGCGCACTGATCCGAGGTGGATGGACAGATGGTCTCTCCATCTACATATTTGCCTGCCCACTATCCATCTACTTATCTGTTTACCTGAGTCTAGATGAGTATCTACATATGTCTGCTGAGACACGAGTGCAGCTATATCCAGATACAGACACGGATGTGGATTCATAGAGGTTAGTCAGAGGGCATGCTCTAAATACCTATTTATTCATTGAAGTCTCATAGAGATTTAAAATAGCTTAGGAAATCCTAATGTGTACCCTCATGGAAAGCAAATGGACCCATAGGATAATAAGCACTGTCTATCCGTCTCTAACATTACAACCGCCAATCAAAATGGTGCTATTCAAAATTACTTAAATCAATGTCTCTACCATTTGCTCCAGGTAGCTGGTTAATTTGTAATGTAGAGATGTTACTTAGTCGCAGTCTGCATCCTGGCTTGCATTTACCTACTTGCTCTTTGATTTTTTTTAAGTTTACATACATGAAAATTTACTATTGCCTCAAAGTAGGGGATGATCTCCTCCTACCCTGGGGTCACTCACAGGATTCTGCTTGCCCTGGGGGCAGCCTCTGTCCCATAGAGTGAGTCCTAATTTAGTTCTTCTGTCCATAACCAGGATGCGGGCTCTGGAAGTCAGCAGTGTGAATCTCATTCTTGCTTCTCCTGCAGGGTTCTTGCTGCAGGGCAGGTGCTGTGTAAGCCTTTGCTGAATGAAGGAGTAAAGGAATCATCAAGCAAAACCACCTCAGAAGGACAAGGGCTTCCAAGGTCTTCTGTTTCACACCATTCCTGCCCTAGCAGGAAGCATTAAAAAATGAAGAATTGCAGCATTTGAAAATTATAAGAATTGTATGCCAAAGTCCAGTTCTTAGTCTTTCTATGGAGTTCAAATGCTCTGACCCCCTGGCTCTTGCTCTGTCTGGCTTCCATCTGTGGGCTCTAAATGGAGGTGGCCAGCCTCAGCAGGACATCTGCTCTCAGTTTTCCACAATCCACAGGGCTCCTCACTGTGCCCTAAGGGTGAATACTGCATTTGGTCCTATGGACTGCACTCATCACCCTGTTTCTGCTTTTTGTTTCTTGTTGCCATTGTTGTTTTTAAAATAGGTTCCTACTGTGTTGCCCATTGTTGTTTTTAAAATAGGTTCCTTGAGGCCTGGACTCCAGTGATCCTCCTGCCTCAGCCTCCCCAGTAGCTGGGATGATGCATTGTGCCATTTTTTAAAATTTCCCCTGGTTTAGAGTTACAAGGAAAATGAAAAATTTTTCTTCTCTGGCTCTATTGAAAACTGATAAACAAAAGCAACACCAAAAGCACCAGGTGTTTCCAGAAAGTAAGAAATCTCACCTTTCCTTCAGAAATTGAAAAATATGACTATTAGTTTAATGATCTATAAAGAATATCCCCGAGGAAATTCCCCAGCATGCTTCACTCATTGGTACATCCTTCTGGCCCCTGTAGGCATGCCAGTTTGGGAAGGCCACATCCACGTCCACTGGCCATGTCCACTGAACATGCTTCCTGGTCTAAAGAGACAGTGGGGATGTTTCCAACCTTCCTCATGCCCTGATATTGGGACGCCAATGAGTGCCCTCAAGGTCACATCAAGGTTAATGCTGAACCTTTCTTTTTCTTGGTGAACTTTTATACTTGGATGAACTGAATAAGCTCCTTTTGCAATTCATTTTGCTTGTCTGAGTGTTTGGATGATCATCTGGCCATAGAACAAATTTAAAACAGCAGCTGAATGGCTGGTTGAGTTTGGTCAAGCCAGTGTGTCCTCTGTCTCAACTCTGCAGAGTTTCCAGTAAAATTGGATTGTTGGGGATGAAGTCTTTATTTCACAATATTTACTGATGAGTATTAAACAGGAAAATAAAATTAAAGTTGTGTGAAAGATTAAAGCTCTTTTGTGTTGAGAGACAACTGTTTATGGCTTTCATTATAAATATGCTCTAGCTCCGGAGGCAAAACGCAAAGCAAATTTAAATTAAAGTAAAAAGACACAAAGCCAGACAAGGCTACTGTGCCCTTGAGAGAACAATCAATTGCGGGCATCAATAGCTGGAACGACTGTGTCAGGGGACAGGGTACACCACGCTGTTCCCAGGAGAGCCAATTCACGACTGAGTTTCTACCTTGCAAGTGTCGCTCCTGACGCTGGCCATCTTTCTTTTACTTACTGATTCAACACCTATTAATCAGCACCCCTTGTGCCAGGCATGCAGCAAGGTCCAAGGGCATCTTGGTGAACAGTCAGCACCTGGTCCCTCTCTGCTTCTGAACCAGGTTGTGCCATCCGGGCCTGGCCAGCTGGAGCCCATGGTCAAACGCAGCTCCAGAGAAGTTAGATCTTATTTTCTCTTGCTTTCCTTTCATTGTATTTCCCACCCTACTTTATTTCTCCCCTTCACATTTCTTTATTAAGGCATTGAACTCGGTGCTGAGCGTAAAACGTGGATTCAGCCTTGCGCGCTGGAACACTCCTGTCCCCTACAGCAGGCTCAGGAAGAGGGAGGCTGGCTGTCATGTGCTGTCCTGAGGCTGTCTCTTGTCGCTGTTCACTCCTTTGCTTTTCATTACAACAGAACCTGGAATAAAGTAGCTTAGAAAGCAAAAGGGGAACTGAATTCATGAAAGGGCAAATGTACTGAGGCAGAGAATGAGCAGAAACAAGAGGGGCTGTGTCCTTTAAGAATACAACCCAGGGAAGCGAGCTGAGACAGGTGCTGTCCCCAGGGAGCATTTGCAAGTGAGCACAGGTAAACCGCCTTTCTTGAGTTCAGCTGTCAAGAGGCAGGAGGACCCAAGGGGGAGGACATCCAGGCAGCCAGTGAGCTCTGAGCCCCCATAATCAACTCCTGGATGCAAGACAGTCCTGGCAAACTATGAAGGGGGCAGATCTCCATCAGATCTTGCAAACCTAGAATGTGAGGAGCAGAGTGCATGGAGGCTGTCTAGAGGCAGAGGAACTTGGAGGTGCTCACCACGGGAAATGACAAGAGTCTGAGGTGATGGTGTTGTTGATTCACCAGAGTTGATCACTGCCCACCCAGTGTCCACAGGAATCAAAGCAGCACACTGTACCTCACACACAGGGGCAAATATTATGCAGCAATCAAAAATAAATAACAAAATCCAAATAGGATCTCTGCCCACTCCCACACACAGAACTAGAGCAGATGCTCAGAAACCATCTGACTTAAAGATTTGTCTAGCTCCCATTAGAACAGTTCTAGAAAGATTCAATGTCAGCTAACATAGGCTCTTTTAAAATGTCTCAAACTTTCCACGTATGTCTTTTGGTTTCTGAAAAGTGCCAAGAGGTTCGTATGTGGAGACCAGCAGGGTGCATAATTTAGTTAGAAATTCCACCAATGGGACAGGTTCAGTTATGTCCACATTACGATGACCTTGCTCAAGACCCGTAGTGCAGAAAAACTCAATTTCACAGCCACTTCATTCCTGGGGGAATTGCATTTGAGTCACCTACATATTTATATCATGTAGCCTTTGAGAGCGAAAGTCAGATATTTTTTGTTGTTTATGAGCTTAACACACAATAAAGCAAATGATCCACAAAGACAGAAGAAACTATTTTATCTAACATGAAAGGATTTAAATATTCAAACATTTTGATACCCAATAGGCAGATAATGGAATCTGGTGTATTTTCTAATAGAGTTTTTACAAGGCTTTTGAAGGAATTTGTGTTAGATACATTGTTTTACTTGTTGTATTGTAAAGCTTTTTTCTTTTTTCTTTCTTTCTTTTTTTTTAAGAGTTCCAGTTCAGAAACATTGACATCATCATGACTGTCACGGAGTGTGCTTACAGAAACTGATCACCGTGAATTCTTTTGAAGTTTAAAAAACTGAATTTTGGATTATGGCAATTATTCTTTTAAACATTTATGGAACTTGTCCATTTTTATTTTCAAAGATGGAAGTTTTAATGGCAGTGGGGGATGAATTCTCCATCTATGCAACCTCTTTTTTCCTGGACTTCCCTGAATTAGTTAAGGCAATGTCAACTACAGGGGCAGAAAAGCCCTGGCAGCCCAGGGTTTTACCCCAATAGAAGATGCAGCCATTGCTCTTCTCCATGAGACCCCTCCAGGACCCAAACCTTCCACCACAGGGCCTGACACCCTGCAGCCTGGCTGACTTCAGCCACCCTTTTGCACATGGGAAGAGTGCAGTTAGAACACAGTTCTATCATGTGGGAAGGTCCTGGGGTGCAAACCAAGAGTGACCGGCCAAATGAAACTGTAATAGAGGGGAGAAGAGACAGTCTATCTGTGTCCCCAGGAGAAAAGGGAATCAGATTTTGTAACACATACAAAGTTTTGCTACACATTAACTACATAGGTTCCTAGTGCTCTGTGTTCAAATTCAACTTTCTGACATAGAAAACACACACTAAAAAGAAGATCTCCAGTCTTCTTCTACCAGGATATCATGTTGGGCGCCCTCAAGGCCACCCTTAGGTTTGGTAATTTCCCAGGAAGACACAGCAGCACACAGTAGCATTCCACGTATGATGATGGATTATATAAAAAAGATACAAAGCAAAAGCCATAAAGGAAAGGTCCATGGGCTGAAGGGCAGAAGCAGCCAGGTACAGGCCTCCAGGAGCCCTCTCTCCATGGAGCCACCCGAGATTTGATTCCTCCAGCATCCAAGGGTGACACATCTGAGACACTCTCTACCAAGGAGTTTCATTAGAAACTTAGTGCCTAAAGACTTGAATTAGGGCTGGTCTCCTGGTTCACACCCAAATTCCTGACTCCCTGGGGGAAAGCAGGGGCTCAGCATGGACATTCTTGGTGGCAACAGTTTAGGCCCAGGGAGCCACTCTTGTGTCTTCCAGAAACAGGAAGCTTCCCAAATCCAGTGTCCCAGATGCTAGTTGATGGCTGCCTTCCCAGCAGACCCGAGCAGGGCAGGCTCAGGCAGTCTTGGTGGTGTAGGTGATTTTGATTTTCCAAATGACAGGAAGAGGTGTGAGACTTTAATAAGGAAGCTGGATGCTCAAGGATATTGACAGTTATCGTCTGATCACCTTTTGCCGTGGGTGGTGGAGTGTGGCGGACTTGAGGGGGCAGAAAGGAGAAACCCCACCAAAGCGGCAGAGTCACTGGGGTTCTCCTGCCTGGTGTGCCTGGCAAGCCCTCACGGTCACCCAGAGCCTGGATTCCACACTCCTCCTCCTCCCTCCTAACAACTCTATTTGAGCTTCACTAAAAACCCCTTCCTGCTTAAACTGATTGAATCGAACTGGTTTTCTGTGCTGAGAATGTCAAATTGTACAGCTCCTTAGCTTTAGAGTGTGACAGAACAGACTATGGTCACCCATGGAACTGTCAACGTCTATTTTGCCACTTACATTCTAATGTTTTTAGATTTTCATTAAAAACATTTGAGACTCAGCTTCACTTGAAAATCAGAATATTTGGGAACTCTGTAAAAGGAAATAGAGTTCAAGACTAAATATGAAGGAGTCTATGAGAAACACTCATTTATTACTAGTTATGAATTAAATAGTATGACACATTAGTTATGTAATTATTGAGCACCTACTGTCTCCCAGGCTGTGGACCAGGAGCCACGACTGCTGTGGTGATCAGAGTACAATGGGGAGAGGGACCATGACTCTGTTTCCTGATCAGTTTGTTAATCCACTGGGGATATCATCAGATAAAAATGCAGAAGGTCCTGAGGAGTCTATTCTGGATCAGGCCCACTTATTTCCTTATGTGGATGCCATTTCTACCTTAAAACATTCTAAGAAGTAGACAATATTATCATTAGATGAGGCACAGATAGGGAGGAAACCTGCCCAGCACCACACAGATAACCAGACACCACGGGTGCTGCTGAGCTGGTGCCAGCCTCCCCCCCAATCCTGCCCTCTGCATCTGGGACCAGAGGGGCTCCAACCCTGCTCTTCAACACATCTCAGTGGGATTGAGCTTGGATGGCAGAATTGTAGCAAATAAATATTTGTTAATTTTAAAAAAGCAGAGGTTGGTTTTAAGGCTGATGCAGTTGCTGTGCTGTGCAGCTGGGGAGTTTTGCCAGTGCGCCCAGGAATCCTGAGGCAGCGGCAGATTGCCATCCTCTCCCAAGCCCTTTGCTCCTGTCTTTAAGTGCAAAGCAGCCCCAGTTCTACACGTGCACACTGACTCCATCGTGAACATCCTTCCCTGGGCATGAAGGGCATCCTGCTGGCAGACTCTCTGCAGCTGGCAGGAGAACCTTCCCTCTCCAGGGGAAACACCATCCTCTGAGCACTTGGTGCATCCTTGGTCTATGACACCAGCAGATTTTTCCCAGAGCAGGTGAGAGACAGAAACTGGAGGGCAGATTGCCTGTGGACATTTTTGATGCCTGGTGCAGACCGGGGCTCCTCTCGGTCCTGCCAGGTGACGATGCATGGGAGATTCTAAAGAAAGCAATTCCTGGACCTTGATTCCCAGGTGCATTTCCACGGGCAATGGCAGACCAGTTTGTCCAAGTTGGCGCCCTCACAGGCCACGTTCTGCTGAGGCTGGGTAAGTAACATTCAGTGTTTCTAGTGGATTTTCTTAACAGTTTTTTTTTTTTTTTTTTGCATATAACAAGTGCACCTGCTCATGGGGCACAATATGATATCTGGATACACGTACACCCTGGGTCCTGCATATATCAAAGCTGATCTCATAGAAGGTGAGAACAGAATACTGGCTACCAGAGGTCAGTGATGATGTGTGTCCATAAAACTACCTGGTAAGTCCTTCTGTGATGGGGACTTGCTCCTGTCCTTTGGGATCTAAATGTCTTTATTCTGTGAGATGCCTATTAGGCAGAGGTCTCAGGTCACCCTGGGGCTTCATCCTACTCTTTAGAAACATCATGCTGTGGGGGAGGAAAACCTTTGACACAAACTGAACTGCCCCTTCCCAAGGGTTTTGGGCTCACAGAGGTGCTCAATTCTTGGAGAACTTCTGCCTCCTAAGATGAGCTTATTAGATGCAAAGGTATTTATGAGGTTTGTAGATTCACTAGAATCATTGAGCTTGACAGCACAGCCACACACCAGAGATGATGATTACATCATCTTGTATCTCTCTCTCTCTCTCTCTCTCTCTCTCTCTCTCTCACACACACACACACACACACACACACACACACAGAGCTTTTTGTTTTCAAAATCACTTAATATGCAATATCTCATCTGCTGGGACATTAAGGACAGCCTTTATGGTTATAATAATGACCCTTAATTGCATGACAGTCCCATCATGGGTATTTTATTGTTCACCCAGTCCTCCTGATTCCAAGGTGCCATGGTAATCCAGGGGAGGAGAGCAGCTATGGTGCCATTCCCTCCATTGTAAATTCAAGGAGGTGATACCAGGAGAAATCAGAGCTTGCTCAAGTCACCGACCACTGTGAGGCTTTCTGTCCCTGGCCAATGGAACCCCATTCTGTGCCCCATCATGCATGCCCCTGACCCCCTCACTATAAGGACAGGGAGGGCCTTTACCTCCTACTGCTCCCTGGCTCTGTCTACATGTGCCTATCACTGTGGTGGATCTGCAAAAGAGCAGAAGCTGCAGGGACCTAGCACATTCTTCTGAACAAGCCTCCATGGGAGTTAGGATTCTAAGCTCCATTCCTCACTCCTCCAGGTGCCATGTTGATTGGACAGGGGGCCTCTCTGAGCATCAGCTTACCCTACTGTCCTGACTGACTGATGATTTTACCAGCATGTGGCTCTTTTGATGAGGATCTCCATGTAACCAGGGTCATATGAACCCGGTAATTTTTTTAAAAAAAGGGAATAAAATCACAAAGCGTGTTGAATAGGAAATCTATAAGCAACAAACTCACAAAGAGCAAAATGATAAATTTTTAAAAGTTCACATTCAATTGTGTTTGATGGAATATAAATTAAATCAATATGTAGCTCTCGACTTACACGGAACAGATCCCCAATAGTTTCACAAAATGTAAATGTGCTTTCCAAACCTTTTTTTTCTATTAGAAGTGCAAATTTCAGGATGGAGTTTCAAAACAATTGTGTACCTATAAGACGGCACATCTTTGTGACCAAGTGATTTCTTTAGAATTCCATTAAGAAAATAGAGGTATATGTACATGTAGGTAGAAAGGTTATTTGCAGTGATTTGTAGTAGCCACAAAAATAAAAACCTTGAAACAGCAAGAGTGTCTCAAAATAGAGCATTAATTAGTTCATACCTGACGTGAGGAAAGTGGTCCACCCCAGTGACACCTGCCACAACCTGCCCCGTGTCCCCGTTCACTCTCTAGTTCTCTCTCCTGGAACTCAGCTGTCCCTCTACTTCTCATCCTGCCTGTGTCACCAGGCTCTGTCACCTGGTCTAAGAAGCCTTTCTAGGGAACAGGTGTGCTGGCCAGACCTCAGCTGCTCCCCAAGCCACCAGTCGGGGAGTCAGGAGAGTCCATCCAGGGTATTCCAGGAGATGACTCCCCTCTCCAGATAACTGCATTCTCCCTTTCAGGCCAGCGCAGAGCAGGGTGACGGGCACTTGTCCACAGTAGTGCCCTTGCCCTGGACAGTCAGCATTTTCTTTCACTGTGGGGGTTACCTTTTTCTGCAAAGTTTTTAGGTTCCTGAGAACTTGGGTTTAAATCCAATGCTTGGGTAATCTGCATTACATTTTGTAAATGGTAAAAAACAAATAAACAAACAAAAAATAACAACAATAACAAAAAAAAAATTATTGTTGGTAAGAATATTTGGCCAAATATTGTTTTTCCCCATTTTTATTGGTGCATTAATGTTGAACATAGTGGTGGGATTTGTTGTTACCTATTCATAACAATAAAATTTGGTACAACAGGTACAACATAACAATAAAATTTGGCCAAGTATTTTTTAATTCAGAGTTTTAGAAAAAGGATTTTGAAATCAGATGCCTTGTCAGAGTGGCCCGTTGTTTCTGTGAGAAATTTAAACCATGTGTCCATCCTAAAGCACATCTGAATTGCTTTGATGCCTTTGCACCAAGTTTCTCTAGTGCCCACCAGAGTCTGTGTTGCCTTTGTGACTCCACAGCACCACCTGTCTCCCCACTAGTGCCTCGGAACTCATCTCACCAACCACCTGTGTGTGGGTGTAAGAGTGACCACTAAGGGCTGAGCATGTGCCCCCTGCACACCTTCCCTGTCCACCATTCCTGGTTCTCAGAGAGAGGAGTCCTAAGAATGTCACAGATCTACAAGCTGACGAGGACAACAGCCAGTCCCTGAACCTGGGCTGAACAGAGACCCTCTGAGATACCCACGTCACTGGGCTCCTCCCCGGGACGACACGCCCAGGCCAGCTAGCTTTTAGCCTCCATGCTGCATTTAAATTTAGGATCCTTCTGCTGTCAGTGACAGTGATACACAGAATCTCACTTGAAAAGTGTGGTTCAGCCCACAATGAGGGGGGGCACTTTGGATACCCAAATTTTCAAATAGATTTGAATCAGTTGTCAACAATTTAAAAATTCAGAAATTTCACATGAGGGAAAGATGTCCCAAATCTCCTCGTGGTTGGTAGAGTTTGGGTCCCCGTGACCTTCACCCCTGATGCTTTGCCCATGTGTTGCTTTCTGTAGCAAGAGTTATTTGCAAACCTGATTGAGGTTACTAATTAGTTGACCATGCCACAAGGAGAGGACCCTGAGTTCTCCAGGTGTGGTCATCCTGGCCATCCCTTTTTTCAGAATCTAACTCTGAAGTTCAGTTTCCTGCTGTCCTTCACACACCACTGTGCCACATGGCCCACAGCATGGGCACCATGATTGGTGGACAGCATGTTATCCTGGACATTCTGTAGCTGATATAAAGCCAAGTCCATGAGCATGCATGAGCAATTCAAAACCTAAGTAAGGTAGAACTGGGCAGTCCTGACCGTCCTGGGATCAGTGAACTCCAGAACTTTGTGGGTGTCACTGGAGGGAGGGAAACCTGGTTTCAACAAGATATAAACCCGAGAAAATTGGAGCCAGGACTGCCGACAGCCATGCTGTTGGGGCCGAGGGGAGATCAGAGACTCCGACCCGGAGTCCTGCTCACAATTCTGCCTTCTGTGGGAGCTTCCAACGGATGTTCCCAGGGACGAGCTAAAAAGGGTCTTTTTTTTTTTTTTGGTCTAAATCATGTACACTTGTTTTAATCCCTTGCAAAAGAAAGGGAACTAATGGATTCACTTTTAAAATGCAGGACCACACACTATCTTCATCTAACATGAGGAACTATGGAAATAAAATGTCTGATGGAAGACAGGAAGGGAAGATAGTGGGAAGAAGGAGACCCAAGAAGACCCAGCAGGAGCGATGGGCTTTAACTGAACATTCAACCTAAGAAACAGGAAGGGTCTGAACTCACATTCTCCACAAAAATGTGTTTTGCCTCCGGGACGCCACCTGTGACACCATTGCACTGTCCCTGAGAGGTTGGCACTGGCTCACAGATGTTTGTAACCAACCTCCTCTTTCAAAAAATCTCATTATTATTTCAGAAAGTCGTTTTTGTTGGATTGTGAAGTATTTGGCTCCGTGGAACTTGATCAACAAGCTTGTTCTAAATTGACACTCTAGAAGAAACAGTTCTAAAGACAATTAAAAGTGAGCTGCTTTCCCTGCATCATGGGACCCCACCCTGGCGGTCTCGTGTGGGACCCAGGTGGACGATATTTATGGCTTCAGCATCAACCCCCACTCCCCAGAGGCTAATCACCGAACTTTGGTTCTTTATGATGATATGGAACAAAAATAATTGAAAACATCTGGATCTGTATTGCAGCAAAACTTCTCGTGGAAAACTAAAAAGTTTTTATTCCCCTCTCATTTTGACAGAGGCCGTGAGGAGAAATTCAGGCTTGGAAAAGAGGAGAATGAAAGCCAGTTTTAGAAACTGGAGAATTCATTGAGCACTTTTGTAAAACGAGGGCGGGGGGAGGGGACACAATCCTTTTTCAGATGGCTCCCTCACAAGCACTGGAGAGAACTTCTCTGGGGTAGAGGTCCCCTGAGCCAGCAGAACTGGAGGGCAGCAGGGATGATGAGCTCTGCCAGGGCCGGGGACAACTGGAGACCCATGGCTAAAGGCTGCTTGGTCCCACTGCCCAGCCCCATCCATTCCTTCCAGGGAACCTGGGCCCAGCTGTGCCACATTGTCTCCTCCATGTTTTCTGTGGGTGTGTGACATGTCAGCACAAACTTAATTGCTAGAGCAGCCTCTTGTTACCTCAGTGACCCTGGCCAACAGCCTTGGCCAAATCAGCTGAGCTCCCCGTGCAGGGTCTCCAGTTAAATACCAAGCATTTGCATTGTCTTAGAGAAAAGGGACTGTGGATGTTGGTGGGTGTGTGACATCCTTACCAGTAGTGATCCCTTCACTGTGTTTGCATAGGAAAACCTCCTGCTGATCACCTTAGTCAATTAAATACACCCGGGAATGTGCAGCAACCACTCCTCTCAGCTTGACAATTCAAATGCTTATGAATCTTTACTTCTCTGATTTATTTCATTTTATGGTCCTATTTGTTGTCCAAACTAAAGAGAAATTGATGCCCTACATGGGTAAAAAATATATTCCTTCAAAATGGTGGATTTGGGTATGATTTATAAGTTTTACATTAAATTATTTGGGGTCCAGTTTCTTTGCAGGCAAGAGTGAAAGCAGGCAAAGGATGGACCCAGGAACAAGGATCTGTTTTGAACAGCTACCCGACCCTTGTGTCTGATAAACCGGCCACCGCCTTGAATTTCATCTGTAGCACAAAAGGCTCCCAGGATTCCTCCCCCTTTCCCCTTTGCCTCTAGCCAGTGTGGGACATTTCTTCTCCTGGAGTCACATTTCATCCTCTGCTGGAAATGCAAAGCTTTCACTGACTCCTGCCGTGATCCCTGTCCTCCTCCCAAGAGGAAGCATATTTAGGGAGGATGCTGGAAAATAGAGAGAAACTAATGAGCTCTCTCAGGAGGGAGACTAATTGCCGTTCATCTGAGGATTCAAGAAGATGTGGACTAAACCCTCCTGCAGAAAGCACAGCAGCTGTGCCCGTGATGTCCAGCATCTGGGCTTTTATTCCCCCTCATCCTGGTACTGATAAAATGTGGCCCAATTTCTGTCATGTTGGGCTGAAATCTCTACACTTCCCGTGGGTGTCCACAGTATCACAGGCTTTAGCTGTGCACATTTCTGGTTTGAGGTAGTGACAGCAAATATTTTGTGAAATGAAATGCTGCTGTCCAACATATTGCAGCCATGGGCCTCTGTCTACCCTGTGGCCATGCAGAGCTCCTAATTTCAGGCCTTCTTCTGGATAACAGCATTGGCATTAAGCTCACCCCAGGCTACAGGTCTGTCTCAAGTTACCATTCAGCTACAATCTGCACTTGGAGATTAATTTAGTGACTTTGACTCCCCTGCGGAACCTGCGTGTCATGGTTTGTTTGCTGTTTCCAATGGCTCTTCAGTTAGAAACCTAGTGCTGGGAGTGAATCCTCAGTTCCCAGAGATGGTTTTCATTTATAAATGTGCTCTGAAATAAGGTGCCATCTGCAACATCATGGAGAGATGGGCGGTCTCTCCAGCCTCCATGTGGAGGCTCGACTTTGGCCTCTCCAGCTGGAATTCCAGGCTGATACCCCTCAGAACAGGAGGCCGATGGTGGGGTCAGGTTCTCCAACCATCTGTTTCCTAAACCCCTCCATCCTTGATCCAGGAGAGGAAGTCCAGTTGGATTTTTTTTCTTTCTTTTAAAAAATATTTCTTCTTTCTTTTTTAAAATATTTTTTTAATTAGAGCATTATGGCTAATCATAGTAGTTGGGTTCATTTTGACAAAATCATACATGTGTGAAATTTGTTTTTCTCCTTTTCAGTCCTTTCTTTTTCTGTGTACTAAAGTCACTGCCAAAGTTAGATGGCAAAAAAGAAATTGCATTTCCAGCCGTGCTAAAATTGAGTGATTCTGTGTATCAAATGTTACCTTTGATTACCAAAACTTCCAACAGCTCTGTCTTAATGGACTCTGCCAAGAAAGGGTGCTCCTCTTTCTGTGATCTTAGTGTGGACACACTGGAGGCTACTGCATGGATTTGTCCCCTTATTAAATGGACAAGGTCTTTGAAATCTCCCCCTTTGATTCATTTTGTTGCATTTTTACTGATAAATAGTAAATTTGCATATTTATGGGGTGCCAGGTGAAGCTAATTAACATATCCATCACCCATGCTTATTCTGGGGGAGGTTGGGAGAAGCTGGGGGGGGTCAAGGGGAGATGTTGGTCAAAGGACATAGGCTGAGGAGTGTGGTTTTGAGACTGCACCATGTGGTGAGCACAGCTGATAAATGCCAAGTGTGCTTCTCCTCTGACCCGTGGCCTTCCAGACCTGCTCTCTGCAGTCACTTCTCTCTCTTCTTTTGAGGTTTGCTTTTCCAGAATTTCAGTGTGTTTTGTGTAAGACATCTGCTTGGGAGGCCGCATGCCCTCTTGACTGTGTGCTTCCTGAAAGGAGAGAGCCTGACCACCATGTTCATCCAAACTTCAGTAAGTGCAGCACCAGGCTGCTTTCAATTTGCCCGTGAGGATTAACCAATGAATGAATAACCCACAGCATTCCAACTGTTGTAAAGAATCCATGGTTCCACAGCCTCGGTGTCCACCCACAGATGGATGGATAAAGAAAATGTGGTGGACATAAGCAATGGAGTCTTGTTCAGCCAGAAAGAACAATGAAATTATGTCATTTGCAGGATAATAGATGGAACTAGAGATCATCATGCAGTGGGAAATATAAGTCAGACTCCTTTTAAGCCGAGGGGCACATGTTTTCTCTCATATGCGGAAGCTAGAGAGTAAAAAGGAAAAGAAAATTGGGGACAGAGCTCATGAAAATCAGAGAGAAGTCACTAGAAGAAAGGGTCCAAGAGGTAGAGGTGGGAAGGGAGGGGGAACACTAGGGAGGGATATCAGACACATTCTATTGTTACACTTTGTGCGAGTATGAATATGTAACAATTCCCATCATATGTACAACTATAATACACCAATTAAAAACATGTGAGTGGAAAAAACAATCAGTTGGTTCCAAAAACCCAAAGGGTTTTCCTTTGTTCAAGGTGCAGGGGTTTCAGCCATGGACCCAACTGGCCTGCACAGGATTTGAGATGCTCTCAAGCCATCTCTTCACTTTGGGCTATGGTCTTGGGGGGCAGGGCTTAGACATACTCCTTTCTCTCTCTTCCCACTTCTTTTGGGAAATATCCTTTCTTCCATCTATTCAGTTATATGCAGGTCTTGGTGTTGATATTCTGGAGATTCCCAAACACCTATTCCACATTCTGATGTTTTGTTTCAGGGTCAGTCTAGAAAGAAACCTTTGCAGAAACCTAATCACAGAGGTTCCTGTCATTTTTGCCTTTTTGTGGGTTTTGTTTGTTTGTTTTACAGAATTTGTCTTCAGTGGCCATTCTCCTGAGTCAAGCCTTCCTAAGGTGTCACTGCTGTATAATTGTACAGGGTCTGATTTGGAGCTAGTTACATCAATTCGAATTTCTCCCAGGAAGCAGAACCCCTTTGTTTGCTCTCTGATAACTTACTGAAAATGTTGAGATTGATAAAAAGCACAAGAATTCAAGTTGACACTTCACAGCTTACCTTTCAGAATGTCCATTTGCAGCACAAATGTGTTCTGCTAAACACAAGGCCCTGGGGACCCTGGCAAGGCCACAGGCTTAAAGGACTGCATTAAATCCAGCCAGTGTTTCTTCAGCATGTTTAGCTGAAAATCTGAGCCAGGGTTGGGGTGGTGGGGGAATGGGGGTGTTATCCATTCAATAGATTGAGTCTCAGTATTGAATACAGTCCTGGGAAATTTCCATTTTTCACCTTTCCATTTATTGGCACTTAACAGTGACTTTTAAGAAGTTGCTCTGTAGTTTCCTTTTGTCTTGAGATCAGCTGGCAATTTGTGTTGTGCTTTTTATAGATGCCTGGGATATTTCCTCCTCTCAGCTCTCGTGGATCAATCTCCAAGGATTGTTGATTTTCTAAAATGCCCCACAAGGTCTTGGGTGGCCTGCATTTCTTAGACTCTTCTAAACTTGAAGTTTAGTCCTCTGTTTTCTATGTGCACAGGGAGATTTAACATATCAAGCCTGGCATTTAAAAAGCAAGAAAGACACCTTCAGATTCCTTGCACGAGTGTCCTGTTGATCTGATGGCTGAGAATTCCCTTAGGACTGATTATTGCTTATGGTGGGCAGAATGCCAAGCCCCAAGAGGTTGAGATCCAAATCTCTGGGACCTACGACATGTTACCTTATATTGACCAAAGGGATTCTGCTGATGTGATCCAAGTTAGGGACCTTGACAATCCAGATTATCCTGGATTATCCTGGTAGGACCCATCTTATCCTACAAATCCCTGAATGTGTAGGAACCGCAGAAGGTGGACATCAGAAGACCATGTAGCACTGGAAGAAGGGCACAGGGGGTTGCAATGTTGTTCACCTGGATGAGGGGAGAAACAGGCAACCAACCCAGAAATGTAGGAGCCCCTGGAAGCTGGGAAAGGCAAGGAAAAATGTCTCCCTTGGTGCCTCCAGAAAGGAACACAGCTTGGTGGGCCCCTTGCTTTTTCCTGGTGAGAGCTGCATGGTGTTTCTCTCCTACAGAACTGCTTCTTTCCCTCCCTGCGGGTTATGCTGAGCTAAATGACAGTTCTCTGCACAGGTGAGCCAGCAGCCGCCTGACCAACACAGCAGGCTGGAAGGAATTCTATCCCACTTCGGGAGATGGGGTGTTAGCACAGCTATCACCTGTGGTGGCTGGGCTCAGACACCTGTGGGCTACCAGGTCAGACCCCTGGACAGCTCTCATCTGGGTCCTGATCCCTGTCCCTATTGGTCCCTGCAACATCACCCACTCAGAAACCCATCCATCCCGTGGACTCCATTTTTATAAGGAGAGCCGTGCCTGTCTTAGAGAGGCTGAGCATTTCCAAGGAGTTTGGACCACAGCAGCTTTCGAATGTGAACAGGGGCCGCCTGGGTGAGGAAACAGACTTGGAAAATCTGCTGCTGACTGGTGGTTATATATTTATGTTTCTTAGAAACAAGGGTATTATTTTCAAGGTCTGAAGAGTAATTGGGAATTTATCCAATTCTTCGGAACATGAAAAAGGATCATAAAAGTGCAGTGCTGTCGGATTCAAAGATTGCCAATTTGTTCTCTATCCTTTTGTGGCTTCGGGATGCTGAATAACAATGTCTCTCAAGAACAAAGTTTCTCAAGCCAACAACATGCTGTCCTCTGGGAGGAATGTGGGTTCCAGGGTTACCTTTTGAACGAGGAAGAACTTGTTATCCTCTCCAATCATTTGCTCTCCTTTGAGTCCACAGGACCTCACATGTGTTTGAAGACATTTTCACATACCTTCGAGAAGTGGGTCGCAGGCCTGGCCGCCTGCAGCACTGGCCACATGGCTGGGACTGCTATTTGCCTGTGCTCAGCAGATAAGGTTTTGGATTAGAGAGAAAGCACCAAAAGTCAATAGACCCCTGCTGCCCCCACCACTTATTCCAAAGCCAAGGCAGAAATTCAAGGCATTAGTAATTCCCAGAGCCTTCAATTTACCTCGTCAAACACCTGAAATAAATTTTAATGTTTGGCTAAAAAAACGTTATTGTCGGTCACGTGCTACCAACAGCCATAATTTTTAAACTCACAACTTTCTGCTGAAATAAGCAATGGGAATTTTTCTTGTGCTTTCCTGTTATTCAGAATATTGTTCTTTCTCTAAGTACTGTCTTCACTTCCCCTAAAGAATCTTAAAAAGAGTCACTGGCAAAACCCTGTCCTGGAGATACCTGCTTTTAGAAGGAAGAGTGTGTGTGTGTGTGTGTGTATACCATACTTTGCCATTTTACAAAAGCAAATACCTGTCACATTTGAAGGAAATAGTAATTATGAGTTACTTATGGATCATTTGCAAGAAGCCATACAAAATTAGCTTCTGGGCCTGTTTCCAAACTTAGAGTAAATTTATGACAAACTGGGTATTGATCAATGATTTATAAAGTCTGTTGAATTTATCAGCACAGCCTATGAGGGAGGACTTGTTAGGTTAAATAAATTAAGTTGTAATGAAGTAGATTGTTCCTTTATGAAAAATTAAAATGCATGAGATCTGGTTATTGTAAGTTGAAATTTGAAATCTCTCCTTTACAGATATTCTCACCGCAAAGTGAATTATGTTTTTAAGCTCTAGGGCCAAGAATAAGACCAAGCTCCAAACTTTAAAGGGCTTGCACATGTGATTTTGGAACTCAGGGCGATGAATAACTCAGAGTGGGAGAGAGACAAATGGTCCCCCAAATCTCCAATTGTTCTTGTAAACTTTTACTCCTGAAGCCACTTTGGCACATGCAGCCATTGCTACATTGTTCTCATCCTTCTAGAAGAATATCATAAGGGGGAAATATTTGCACAGCTCCACCAAGCAATGGAGATAAACCCATTTTCCAGTCCACAGCACTAGATGGTCATTGCAGAGATGGTGACTATAAATATTGAAGCCACAGGAAGCCCCAAGTCCCAGAGCTGAACTAGAGAGGGGGGACTTCCCTGGAGAGAGGGAAGAGTGTGACCTCTCCTCCCCAAGCTGCAGGGGAGCTTCTGTCTCCAGCCCCCTGGAAGTGAGAGGGGTTTGGCCTTAATTCGCATTCCTTCAAAATCAAACCTGGGGACAAGTTTTCACACACAAGTAGTTTATGTGAAAAGGATTCCCTGGAAGCATTAGTGGAGAGGGGAGAGAAGCCCATAAGGGAAAGCAGTCAAGAAAAACTGCTGAATTGTTTTTCTTTCAAAATTGAGATAAATCCATACGCCATGTTTTTTTAAAGAACTACACTTTTTTTAGTGTATTTGTAGAGCATTTATCACCATCAGCACTCTTTAAATATAGAACATTTTCATCTCCTCTAAAAGGAACCCTGTGTCCATAGGCTGTCCCACTTCTGTCCCCTACCCTGGCAGGTGCTAGTCTGTTTTCTCTCTGTGACTTATCTAGTGTGGGTATTTCATACAATTGGTATCATACATATAACAAGTGGATTTTTATGACCAGCATCTTTTGCTTAACGTGAGGTTTTACAGCTCCATTCTTATTATAACAGGCATCAATATTTGATTGTTTATTTTATGGTTGAATTAGATTCTATTGTGTAGATGTACACAACTTTTGCTGTTCTATTCATGATTGATGGACATTTGGATCATTTCTACTTTTAGATAATACGAATAATACTGGATAAAAAATTTTGTACACGTTGCATGTGTGTGTTCATATGTGTTCAATTCACTTGGAAGCAGAAGAATGTCCGGGTCTTCTGGTAACTGTCTTTTGGAGGAGTTGTGGTTTTCTTGCTGTGGTTTTGAAGATGTCACCCCATTTCCTAGTCCCAGCAGTATGACTTCCACCTCCCACACCAGGTACTGTTCCTGTCTTTTATTATCAACATCTTGATGTGTGAGGAGTGGTATCTCTGGGGTTTTGACTTGAATTCCCTAATGATTAACAATGTTCAGCATCTTAGAGCATCTTGCCATGTGCTGATGGAATATTTGAATGTTTTTAGAGAAATGTCTGATCAAATCCTTTGCTTATTTAGTTCAGTCATGTGACTTTTATTTGTTAGTTGTCAGAATCCCTCGGGTGTGCCGCATACTAGATCCTTACCAGTACTGGCAAATATTTTCTCCAATTCTATGTGTTAATATTTTCATTGATAATGTCCTTTGATGTTCAGAACTTTAACTTTGATGAAATTCTCCATTTTTCTTTAATTTTTTTTCATGTTTAAGAAAATATTGACTAATCCAAAGCCATGAATATTAATAACATACCTTTTAGAAATATTTTTAATGATATTTGGTTACTTCATCCATTTTGAGTTAATCTCGTGTGGCTTGTCACACAGTTAAAGTTTATTCTTTTGCATTTGGATATCCAGTTATCCGGCACCATTTGCTTAGTGGGGGGGGGACAGTAATTCTCTCCATTGGCTATCCTTAATAGGAGTCAATTCTTCAGGAAAACATCTCAATCCTAAGTTGTGTTCCCTAACAATACAGCTTGAAAATATATAAAGCAACACCTCTGGGAGCAGGAAAGAAAAACAAATATATTCCTAAAAGAATGGAAATCTTCAGTAGCCTCACTGCACACTTGAGCTCTACCTCAGACAGGAAGTCGGCCAAGCATAGAGACTTTCTTAAATCAGGCAAATCAACTGGGTCCAAGTGAAACTGATACAACACATCACCCAGCAGCAGAATGCATATCATTTAAGAGGCATATGGGACATTTGCTGAAGTAGATTCCATTCTATGAAATAAAACAAACCTTAATTAGTCTAAAGTAATGGAGGTGACATTCTTATAAGCAAATCAAACATAATAAAAAATTTTTAGGAAGTCATCATCAGTTTTCTGGAACCAAACACACACACTTCAGAATTATCTGTGGATCATAGAAGAAGTCACAAGGAAGGTCAGAAAATATTTTTATTTAAAAAGAAAATTTTAAAATAATATGTTGGAATTTGTGGAAAAAAAGATAAACTGTTGCTGACAGGAAGGCATGTACCATCAAATGCACATGTAAGACAAGAAGAAAATGGTCAAATTAATAATGTAATTCTCCGCATAAGAAACTGGAGGAAAGAACAACTTACATGTTTAGCTGGCAGAAAGAAGGCATCCATAAAAATGAGAACATAAAGTAAAAATTGAAACAGAAATGTGGGGGGAGCAGGGTGAGCCATGCCAGTTCCCCACTGCGGAAGGCCCAGTGGTTAGCTCCCAGTTCCTGTTTATGCATATTGGTCATTTGCAGGCATTATCCAAGGGGTTCTCATGGACATTTTCTTCATTTAGATACATTTAGCTTCAGCCTCTAAATTTATGTTCCTTAATGCACGTAGAAGGGCATATGTGCATACCCATGTGCATCTTGTCTATGTTTTATATATACTGCTGTACACAGTAACAGGGGCTTGATATTCTCTCTGTAGGGTCTCTGAGAGCATCACATCAGCTCAGCCTCACTATGACAGGTATCGTAGTGCCCTGTGGAACCGGGAAGTCCAGGTAGGCCAGCTCAACCGTGGCTGGATCCCTAGACTCAGCGGGTCCCAGCAGCTCCAGGTAGCCTCATCTTCAGAGAATCATCTGATGACAAAAAAATCTTGGGGAAAGGAGAGTAAATGATCCCCTTCAGCATCCAGATAATGATTGAAATGCTCTCACTCACATGTGGAGTCTGAGGAAGTTGAGGTAGGAGAGTGGTTAGCCAAGGCTGGGGAAAGTTGGGCAGCAGGAGGGCTGGGGAAGGCTGGTTAGTGGGGACCAAGTTACGGCTGGACAGAAGTAAGCTCTGGTGGGTTCCTGCACCAAGGGGGACCACAGAGGATGATAAAGTAGAATCCCCCTCAAAAGATCTAGAAGAAAAGGCTTTACATATTTTCACCAAAAAGAAATGATACCCACCTAAAGAGATCAAATGGGTCTGATTTGAACATTATGCATCATGTCCATGTATCAAAACATCACATGATACCCTATGAGCATGTGTGATTTTAATGTGTCAATTCTTAAAAAATATATAATTGATATGCACTAAGTTTTCCCTGAAAAGGGCAGGAGCCAACCCTGAACCATGGCGATGCCACAGAGTTCATGACCCTGAGGCACCTGCTCAACACACTATAAGAGTGACGATCAGGGCTCTGGGTTCAAATCCTGCTTGTCATAGTGCAATTTTATTGAAGCCACAGTATCTGCCTGGATTGCCATCTCCACACAGGCGTGTTGTGTTGAATGAGGTGACACTGGAAACGAACTCCATTGGCTGTCCAAGGAGGGAGGACTCTGTGCCTTTTACTGATTCCGGGAGCCGCACATTTTATGGCTGCTGCAGAATCTCACAGCAGTGGAAGAAGTAGCACTCAGAGGAAAGGACAGAAGGCAGAAGATGGTGATTGTGCCCATTCTCTGGCTTCTGAGCTGGAGCATCACAGAAGTTGAAAGATGCACATGCTACATTCTTACAGAGGAGAGATGTGAGCTTCAGCGAGTCTGAGCTGCTGGTCCAAGGACAAATGTTTAACCAACAGTTTGACTTGCACCTGAGTCCAGGTCTGTATGTCAACCAAAGTCTGCACCTGCTCTACCACCAGGCATCCCCAAAGATGCCTGCACCCCATGAACCTCGAGCCCACAATGGGCATATGGCTGATCCCTAATGCATAGGCTTGAAATATGACGCAAACAGCAGAAATGACACCCTGGTTCTACATCTAGAGCACAGGTGAGCCAGGGGTGTCCTGCCCTTTCAGGGACACAGGTAGCACAAATCTTCAAACAGCCACTCCCCTGGTGTCACCACAAACACAGTATCTCTGTGGCAGTTTCAACTTGAAACTCGACTTCACCGAAAATAGAGATAAATCAATAAAGTCCTGAGTGGTAAGGTGTAATTTTCAAAATGGTCCAACAGTCTTCTGTAATCTTTTATAAAAACGTGGTGGAGGAAAGGGCACAAAAGAAGGTGCCAGGAAAGTCCACATCTACCTTAAAAGACTCCTTGAAGACTTAAAATCCTAACACTACAGGAATTTTCACATGCCCTCCTCTGATTTCTGCATTTCCACATAGAACATTTTCTTACTGTGGAAATAGGTGCTGTGCACAGTAAAACAATCAGAAATGGATCCTAATGGATTCTATTTATTTAAAATGCATTTAAAATGTATGCTGTATTGTACTATTCAAAATTGACTTTCAGTAACCAAATGGTGAGGTTCCCTTAACATAAAATTTTAATTTAGCCCCTTCACATTATAATTAAAGAAAATCACAATTCCCAGAATCTTGATCTTTGCCTCAACAAAACTATTGATTTAATAATGGATTTCATTAAAAGTACTAAAAGTAGAAACTATTTAGAAATTGTAGACAAAGAATATTATCAATGTGTTTATTATCTCTAATTTAGGTATATGTGGTCAAGATAAAAATGGTTTTAGTATTAATTTTTTAGGTTAAAATAGTGCAGAAATAATAGTAATAAATATTACTACTACTACTACTACTACTATTATTATTATTATTATTATTATTATTATTATTATTATTTAGGGTCAAGTGTTAGAAGCCAAATGCTAATTCAGAAACTCTTTTCAAAAAAAAAGTTTATACACATGTTTTTCTATGCATTGAGTCTTGTATTGATTGATTTAATTCTTTCCCTGGCCCAATAGCCAGGTATTCATTATTGGACTAAAATGTTTGCTGGGTTTGTTTTGTAAAATACCAGTGCTGCAGTGTTACTACCTTCTTAAAAAGCAATAAGAAACAACACTTAGTTTCTAACCCAATCTTGTCAGAAACCCTGACTAATGAAAGTCTCAGCCTCTTCCCAGAGTGCTGGCTACATCTGCTCCAGCCGCTGCTATGAAAAAACCTTCCCACAGCCCCCAGGAGGTGTGGGTCCCCTCCAGCTCTCTGTTGGACATATGGGACCTACAGTCTGGGCACCTCTTAATGCTGTTCTAGAATCTTCCTCTTGCCCCCCTTATGGGAGTGATAATGCAGCCCAGAGCAGAATTGGAGTCAGGGAAGTGCCCCTGCTTCCAAGGTGGTCCAGAGCAGAGGACAGGGCCTGGCTGGGAGTCTACATGGCTTCTGGCTGTGCAGTTGTAAAGAGGAACCCCCAGGCTATTTTCTCTCCCCTGTCACCGTAGAGAAAAGACGGGCTCTGCCCCAGGAGGACTGGAACCCTGTGAACGTGCACCCACATGTCCTTCCCATCCAGGAACACAAGGAGTGCTCTGAGATAGGGAAGGTGGAAGCCATCAGTCAAACGCCCTTGGTCCCCAGGACTCTCTGCTGGTCACACCTGGCCCTTGGCCAGAAGCTTGCAATTTCTCTGTGATTTCTCTAGTTCCAAGGCTGAGCAGTGTCCACCTGTGCAGGGAGCCCCTGAAGAGGAAGGAGAGAGGAAGGCATGCATTCCCAGGGCTGGTGCTGGAATTCAAGTACCCCCGGGAGCACAGAGCCACCTTTCACACTGATGGGCTTCTCACCGCCTCCCACATGGAACCCACTGGAATGAGAGGCTGCCTCTTGCAGCAAATGTGCTGCGTCGACTTTTGGAATTCCTATTTAGCCCTGTCACCACCCCAGTTCTGACTTCCAGTTATGATGTCACCCCAAAACCAACATGTGACTCAGTCTCTGGGATCCCCTGACTCTCTGCCTTTCAAACAGGGCGATGCTTCTTGTCTTCCCTGGGGTGTTAGACCGGTGGTCATCTGCACTTTCCCAGGTCTCATGAACATTAGGGACTTGTTAGAGAGTGGCCAGGTGAGGGCACTTTCTGTTTCTTGCTTACCCATCCCTAGGGTATCATCTTTCCCTATGTCCTTCAAGATGGTGCATCCTCACCTCCGATTACAACCACCAAGAAGAGACAGGTAAGGAAGACAGCCTTCCTCAAAGATGCTTGCTGATGGTGCTTGCCCTTTCTCCTTATCTTACTGACCAAACTTGAATCACATGACCACGTGTGGCTGCAAAGAAATTTGGGAAATATCAGCTATAGTGTCAGTGCTATCAGCTCTGTGAATGCCATCATAATATCATAAAATTGATATGAAATGAATAATATGAAGGGTTTCACTTTTCCTTCCAGTGGCCCTGAGAGGCAATATCAATCAATCACTCCTTAATGTCAGCATGTGCTCTCAGTTCCCTTGTGGGTTTGCCCCAGGATGCCAGGGCAAGTGGATCAGACCGCAGGGGAGCCTCGCTTAGTAGGTGCTCCTGATCCAAGATGATTCTGATCAGACTGGCTGTTCTGCTCCTCGATGGCTTAGTGTGAAAGACGGAAAGATCTCCCACATGGCTATGAGATCTAAGCAGGGATAAAACAGCTCCTTTAATACAAAGTATTTTTAAATGCAATAATGCTTATTTTTTTAAGTGCTAAAACTAAGTCGTTAATTTCATTTCATTCCACCACAAACCCACCATTAGCATCTTGGGGTCCTGTCATCAGGTTGGAGATGGGTTGATTAATGCTGGGGTTAGGACTCTGTTGTGGGACTGGTCCTCCCCTGGGACAGGTCAGCAGTGACCAAGTCAATTGATGAACAGGATGGTGGGAGAGAGGAACACACATGCGCACACACAGACATTTCGTAAATCCCTTACCTCCTACGGAGCTGGTGAACTTCTGATGTTGTATTGCCTTCAGGTACTTTCAGAAGTAAGAAAATCCATACTCAGTCTAGAGCAAATATCTTCCCATGTCAGGAATGATTTTAGGATACAAGTTGTTAACATTTCAAGGGATGCCCTTTGGGTTGCTAAGGTCTAGGCTGATGTTTTGTTAATTTATATCTGTAAGTGGCAGCCACATCAGTGGGACACATTATGACAGCCACAGACCTGTTTGAAGGACAGTGGTGGGTAATTCTCACTCTGATCATTTTTGTGGTTGCCAATAGTGATCAAGCAATAGACACACAAAAGGATGAAAGCATTTCATAGTGTGTGTCTAGAGAAACACACCGTGAAGCTCAGTGTCCCCATGACAATCCGTGGATCCGTGACTCACATGGCCACTCTTTCCAGTCATCCTCGGCTGACTTTACCCTCCTGAGGAAAAGGGGGTGCCCTCCCTGTTCTGTGTCAAGTACATCTGGCACAGTATCTAGGCAGGGCTGTGCTTGCACCGGTAAGGGTGGCCAGGCTGTGCTCTGGGTACCAACAGCATCTTCGTCTTGTGGCATAAACATAAATGACCACAAGGAAGAGTATTTCATGCTTTTGCCACAGGTCCATTTGGGGGTTTGTTTTAAGAGTGGAGATCTCTGCACTGTGGGTATCTAGTTGGGTAGAAGCTCCATCTCAACATGAGATCCCTCCTGCACAGGTGGAGAAGCAGGAGAGAGTCAGGCATTTCGAGAAAGTTCAACAGACCCGTTTTCCTGGCACACACAAAAGAGTCATATGCAGGGCTGGGCTGTGGCTCAGTGGTAGAGCACTTGCCTAGCACATGTGAAACCCTGGGTTCGATCCTCAGCACTACCTAAATAAATAAGTAAAGGTATTGTGTCCACTTACAACTAAAAAATTTTAAAAAGAGAGAGACAGATGCACAGTGGATTGGAGAAGTCGACTCACATTGGTGATGGTTAGTTATTGAAATGATCTCTGATGGCCTTCAGGCAGGAGAGTGAAGTAGAGCAGCTGATATTTTGCACAGATCTCTGTGGGTTCTTGTGGTATGTCAACACAAGAGCAGACCTGGGGAGATGTTTGGAGGGGACAGCGAGAGTCCAAGGAGCAGCCGGAGGAGAGTGGTAGAAGTTCAGACAGAGAGGAGGGGATTTGGTGTTGGAATAATCAAACATGGTGCTGCATTGCATGTGAGAATAAGGACACTTCAAGACTCAAGAACGACCCCGAAACAGGCAAGTGGCAGAATAAACTAGGAGGACCTGGACGAGCTGTGGGTATGCAGAGGAAGCGAGGCAGAGGAGTTCAATGCCACGGCATCCTCAGGATTGCTAAACCTTGGGGCTGTGACTTGAGATATTGTGGAGTCCATCACAGCACAAATGACACTCTCACCTCACCCACAGCAGGTGCCAGTCAGCGTGCAGGGCGGGGCCTGGAGTGGGGGTAGGAAGCCCCACGTGGCCCACAAGGAAGACTTCTGCCCTCTTGGTGCTGTTTTGGGAGCTCTGAGTCAAAGGTTCCCAAAGTCTTATGGACCTGGGGTAGGGGAGGCTGGAGGAGTAGAAAAGTGCTGGCTCCCTGGTCAGAGTGGGGAATAGTGTCCCCAAAGTCCCCTGCCTTCCCAGTAGGGACGACTCAGTTAAAGAACCCAAAGACGCCTCCTTGGCCCAGAACTCAGAGAACTGGGGACAGAGCCACATGATGTCCAGGGGGCTGAGGAGCCCACACAGCTGCCATCAGAGTCAGCAGCACATAGCTCCCCACGAAGCCTGCCAGGAAATGCCTTCATGACCCTTGTCCCCTGATGATGCTGGACACTGGATCTTCTAGCCTGAATGCAATAGAGACGAAATGGAGCCAACAAGTGGACACACAGGCCCCTGGGAATGTTTGGATGAGTCTGGAAAGAGTTTGGTTGTCAGGACTTGAAAGAAGGCATGGTTTCCCCCAAGAGCAGAGGTCAGGGATGCTGTACCCCACAATACACAGGATGGTCACCCACGGTGCAGTCTAGGGAGCAAAGTATCCTACACCAGGTAGAAAATTATCCAGCCCAAAATATCAACAGTGCCATGCTTGTCAAATACTACTACATAAAGATGGCTTTATTATGATGGTAGCTAGGTTTCTCCAGGTGGAAGGACTGAGAGATCATTTGCTCCAAGGTCCTGGAGCAACAGGCACTGAGAACTTCAGGAAGTGGGGACCCGTCTGCAGTCAGGTAGGCATCTTTGGTAGGGCAGGATGAAAATCTGAAGATGAGAGCAGGCACAGCTCGCATGTGATAGCTCTTTAACACCTGAAGAACAGTGTGACTCCCCACAGGTCTCAGGGACACTCTGGGGGACTGGACACATGTTGGAGTCAGTGGTGCCTTGGCACATGCTGGTTTGGCCAGGCAGCTGGGGAAGTCTGGGAAAGGAGTGATGTTGGGGGTGGTGGGGTGGTCTCTTGTCAGCTTTTGCTCATGCCCTGCCTTGGAAACACAAGCCACACAGGCATGTCCACCTGCCTGGGGCTTGAGGTGCCCCTTCCTCCAGGCTAAGTCGCACCTTTGTTCTTGCTCACCATGACTTCAGGAAACCCAATCCGGGCCCCTGAGTGTCTGCATGAGGGGAAGAGGGTTCAGAGTGGTTGGGCAGCCGGCCAGTGCCTCGCCTTTGTGATTGTTTACTGTTACCCATCGATCTGAGTTTCCTTTAACTTTTTGCCAGAGTGCCTATGTGCTCTCATCCTGCACCGTTTAGAAATTTCAAAATTTCATCTCGGTTTTCCAAGAAAAAAGAACTCTGATTATAATGATAGCTCTGGGCCCAGCAGGGAAGATTGCCGAGCTCCACAATGTGAGCTCCTAATTTGTCCTTGCTCATAATTTTCCATGTGATCTTAAATGACATTATTTTCTTTAAATAAAGGAAATACATTAATTATTTTGCTCATTGGGTTTCTGGTAGATGGCACTTACATTTCTGATTAAAACTTCCCAGGATAGAGGTAAAGATCATGTGCACAGGAAAAAAAAAAAAAAAAAGCCAAGCAGCATAAATACTTGCACGTTAGCAGTATTGTTCAAAAGCTGCCAATAAGGAAGGAAATGTGGATGTAGCAGGGTAAAACTTCACTGGTACAAATTGCAGCCACCTGCTTGCCCAATTCCAAAGGAAATAATTCTGTGAAGGATGAATCAATCTCTGAATGAGTGTTGTAAGTATAGGGTTGCTGTCTTTGCTGATTGGGCTATTACAGAGGTCCCCCAACTCCACCCTGGCCCAGCCCATATTGCCCTGTGCCACAAGAGGTCACCTGTAGGGGGCAGCTTTAAGAGAAAAGGGGTTCAACTGGTACCATTCCAAGTAGCAATACATCACCTGATACCTGAAGTCCAGAAGATTAATTGTGCTGATGGATTATTGATTTCAACCAAGGGATATATTTATCAAGTGTTGATGTTGCTTGTGACTAATTACAGAACAGCACCTGAGGCTGAGGTATGGGGCGGGGGGCTGGGGCCAGAGTCCCATCCATAAAGCTGCAGACGCATGAATTTGGTTGAGCTCATGAAAAAGGCATCTCCCTGTAAAATCCAGCCAGCACATCAAGTCAGGAATGGGCTGATCAGCAGGGAAACAGACCTCACCTGATTGTTTCGTAATTCTGATATTATTTTGGGAATGTATTCTGTACTTATCTTCTGCCTGGTAATCAAAACACAATTGTACTGAAAACACACACACATGCACATTCATGTATTTTTTTATTTTTTACTTTTATTTATTTGTTAAATTCATTTATTTATTTTAATTAGGTATATATGACAGCAGAATGCATTTTGATTCATTGTACACAATTGCAGAAAAATTTTACATTTCTATGGTTGTACATGATGTAGTGCCACACTATATGTGCAGTCATACACATACCTAGGGTGATGATGTGCATCTCATTCCATCATCTTTCCTGTCCCATTGAGCCCTCCTTCCCCTCCCTCCCCTTTACGCGGTCAAAGTTCCTCTATTTTTTCCCATGCCTCCCTGCTTCCCATTATGGATCAGCATCCACTTATCAGCCTTTGGATTTTGGGTATTGACTTACTTCACTTAGCATGATATTCTCCATCTCCATCCATTTACCTGCAAATGCCATGATTTTATTCTCTTTTAAGGCTGAGTAATATTCCATTGGGTATATACCACAGTTTCTTTATCCATTCATCTATTGAAGGACATCTAGGTTGCTTCCACAGTTTAACTATTGTGAATTAAGCTGCTATTGAACACAGATGTGGCTGCCTTACTATAGTATGCTGATTTTAAGTCCTTTATGCAGCAAAATGAATATAAACCCCTCTCTCTCAACATGCACAAAACTCAACTCAAAGTGGATCAAGGACCTAGGAATTAGTCCAGAGACCTTGCACCTAATAGAGAACAAAGTAGGCCCAAATCTTCACCCCGACTTCCTTAACAAGACTCCTAAAGTGCAAGAAATAAAATCAAGAATTAATAAATAAGATAGACTCAAACTAAAAAGCTTCTTCTCAGCAAGAAATAATCAATGAGGTGAACAGACAGCCTACATTTTGGGAGCAAATTTTTGCCACACACATGTCAGATAGAGCACTAATCTCCAGGATATATAACGAACTCAAAAAACTTAACACCAAAAACCAAACAACATGGATATGGGGAAAAACCCACCAATATGTGTTCATCTTTATCCCTGGATTGTAGGACTTTAATGAATTTCAACATATTTTCCTAAACTGTGTTTTCTATTTTGTTTTTTAATAAATGGGTAGTCCTGTGCTAAAATATTTTAAAACAAATGAAAATGTCTATTAAAAGAATGGGAACTTCATTGGGCATAGTGGTGCCCTCTCATAATCCCACGGCTTCAGAGGTGGAGGCAGGAGGTGCCCAAGATCAAAGCCAGCCTTAGCAACTTAGTAAGACCCTAAGCAACTTAGCGAGACCCTGTCTAAAAATTAAAATAAATAAAATAAAAAGGGCTGGGGATGTGGCTCAGTGGTTAGGCAGCCCTGGATTCAATTCCTGGTACCAAATAAAAAAGAAAGAAAGAAAAGAAAACAAAGAAAGAACAGGGCCTCTAATTTGTGAAGAAGCTGCAGGTCTACCTCCAAGCCATGCTGCAGCTGGAGTATCCAACCTGATGTGTGCTGGGGCTGGGGCTGATGGAAGGGGACACACCTCATGGCTGGGACCAGTCCACATCCTTCTCCATCCATCCGCACTTGGGTGGTGCCTCATGTGATATCACAGTCCTTCATTCCTTTAAAAGTTTCCACTGTGTGAGTCATTGCTGAGGCTTCACATCTGCAGGAGAAACATCTGAATGTGTCTGATGATTATTTCCTGGGGTATCTCATCAGAGGTTCAGCTATTAATGTCACCAAAATGAGCTCATCACGCTTGATTCCACATCATGTCTGAGTCACCCGTGACAGATGGATGTAGTTCTTGCAGAATTAGTACCACGGCAATGCATGAATTTTGCATATTGTTTTGAGGATATATTTGCCTTAGTTGTCAAAGTTATAATGGTGGCTGTCCATGTAGGTCATGGTGAATGACCCCAATCTCTTGAAATAGTGGCCACCATCTATGACTTTCTATTAAACAATGAGAACTAATCAACAGAACTGGTCATGAAACATAGGTTGCTTGTTTGTTTTCTTGTAAGAGAACAAGAAAACACTTTGGGGGCCCTTTTGGCCCCAAAGTGCCTTCCAGGTACTTGATTTTCTCAGGGAATCTTGACATTAATCTATCTTCCCACATCTCCAAATTAAACTTCATTAAAACACAAAACAAAACCAAGAACACCTCCCACCGCCTCATACCCCCAAGTCCCCCTATTGCTGCCGATGGATTGATGTGACATTAATGGCAGTCATGTTTGTTAGAGCTATGTGTTTTTTTTTTCTTTTTAAGGTTATATATGACCAGGAATGTAACCCTCATGCACACTCAAGTGTTGAGATAGTAGCTAATTCTCACCTGTGTGTTTTTTCTACTTGAGGGCAAAGGATATTAACTGGGGTCCCTGCATGTCACCATTCCTTTCTTCATTATGTCCCTATCTAGCAGGAAACTAAACTGTGCTTAAAAGTGTTCAAAGTCCTTGTAGTCCTGTGGCAGACACCCAGCCGCCACCCCACCCTTCTTGCAGCTCACAAACCAGTGCTGTGGGACTAGCCATGTTCTCACCCTGGGAACCAAGCAGGACCAGTCTGATCTGACTCCTACTGCACAGTTCCCACCCAATGATTGGCCCTGAGACCCACGTGTGACTCATTTCTGGACAATGGAACATAAATATAATCTACCGAGTTTTGAGGAAAACATTTCCTAATTAAAAAAAAAATCCACAGATAATCTTGTTCACTTATCTTACATTCTGTCCCTGACTGGTAGGCTCTCTGTGACAATGTGATGCCTGAGCGGAGACAGTTGTTTTGAGATTATGAGGCATCAAAATCTAAGGAGAAAAATAACAAGTTGAGTGTGTGAGAGAGAACAAGTAGAAGGAAACTGCTTTTCAGATAATGTTATTTAGTTTTGAGGAAATCAACCTTGAGATAGCTATTGCTGGACATTCATTTAACTCAGGAGCAAATGTCTTCATATTTTAAATCACTCTGACTTTGGTTTTCCAATGCTTACAGCTAAACACAACATGGAAGGATAAAATTTCTTTATGGCATTACTCTTTTATCTGGACCCAAGGCAAAAGGTCAGGTACTCCAGGCAGGACCTCCTGACACCAACCCCACAAGGCTCCCACTTCTCCACCCAAACACAGCAGCATCTGTAGAAATGGAGGGTGCTGGGAACACAGTTTGAAACCCACTGATCTGTGTGCAAATATGACAGGAACATTGTGTTTTACCACTGTTCATAATGACGATTACCCTAGGTGGCCTACTTGAAGCTCCGCGTCGGAAAAATATGTATCCTATGACACTATTTTTATTTCAATGACATTATCATGCAGACATAAAAATATCAGCCAGAAGATCTAGCTGTGTCTGCTTCTAGCAAGTTTATAAGGATCATCTTACGGGAAGGTGTAGCATTTAAAAAAAAATCTTGTATCATTGATACTTAGTTAATTTAGTGCACAGAGAATTGAATTATATAAAAATAGAAGTCACTTAGGAAAAATGAGACATCTCCCCATTATCTTGTTTTATCTTTATACAAACTTTATATTAGAGGTTGTTAAGTTGCCACTTAATGTTAATTCACAGGATGATTTATTGTTGGTGACAACGTTTCCAACAGATTTGAACGTGAAAACTGTGTTATGGTAATGCTTCCCCGGCTACCCGCTGGTGCTTTTGAAATTCAGCATGTGCTTGTGTGAGCTAAGATTGATCTTGTGAGGGGTAAATATTTAAAATACGGTAAATGTCTAGAAACACAACTGTAAGTCAAAATGATGAGACACAGTGGAGACGTCGATGGGCAACCCTCAAAAGGAGGCATTCCCAGGGTGGCTCCCAGCATCCTAAGAGACCTCCTGAGCTGTCTAGTTCACTAAGTCCTAAGGCAGCCACGGAAACAGGCTTTACCCTTCTCTTGCACAAGTACGCATGTGTGCAAATGGCTGTGTGTCTGCATGCATAGCTGGGTGTGTATAATTAGAAAATAACTATGTGCATACATTACACATGACATATCTGTCATCACAGTGGTCAGAGTGGGCACTGTTGAGCCGCTCCCGACCTCAGGAGGGAGCCAACATTCCTTTGCTCTTGTGATGTTAGCTTTAAGAATTTCTTTTTCCCATTGGTTGGTTATTTTTAAATTGACACACAGAAATTGTCCACATCCATGAGGTATACTGTGATGTTTTGATACAAATTATCCATTGTGCAGTGATCCAATCAATGTCATTGACATATCTGTCAACTGAGACACGTATTGCTTTGTGGGGACACATTAGAAATCCTCCCTTCTGCTGACTCCACAATCCGGTTGTGAAGTGTGCTCACATCAGCCAGGGAACCTCAGAAATTACCCCTCCTTCCTGTCACTGTGCCTTCCGCCAGCCCCGCCCTCCCGCCTCAGCCTCTGGTAACTACTATCCATTTTTATGAGATTTAGTTTTTAAGATTCCACATCATGAGTGAGATCATGCAGGCTTTGTTTTTCTGAGTCTGGCTTATTTCACATAATGTAATGTCCTCTGGATTCGTTCTGTTGTCACAAGGACAGGACTCTGTCCCTTTCTCTGGCTGTGCCCTGCTGTGCATGTGCAGCACATTCTCCTGACCCAAGGTTCAGGTGATGGACATCCAGGCGGATCCCACGCCCAGGTGCAGTGAGCTCAGCCTCTGTAGCCCGCAGCCTGCAGAGGTGATTTCTTGCCCTCGGGCGCGTGTCCACTGCTGGGACGGCCAGGTCATATGGGGGCTCCCTGTTCCCCAGGTTACTAACTTGCATCCCCACAGGGGTCAATGAGTGCCCTGTCCTGGCACCCTCCTCAGCATTTCCCAGCTGCTGTCCTTCCCCCTGGGCCGTGGTGACTTCGGGATGATGGGGATGCGCGTTTCCATGACGATCAGTGATGTGGAGGCTGTTGGCAACACACCTTCCCGCGGGCCATGGTTTCCATATGTTGCTTTTCATCTCCATTCAGCCGGAAACCCTTCCCAGCTTGGGCTTCGAAGTCTTCCTTGGGATTGTATCATTTACCTTCCAAACATCTGGCAAGTGCTGCAGGTCTCTGAGTTATGGGTTTCTACCTGGGTTCCGTTGTGGTCAGGGAATATCATTCAGGTTATTCTTGGCTATTCCTTGGCTCCCTTCTCAGGACCTGGATGTGGCCAGTGGTGGCAGTTGCTCCACGTGCCTGAGAACGTTCTGTAACCCACTACTGCTGGGTGGGCTGCTTGGCAGGGCCATCCAAGTCCATTGGACTCTATTGTTCAAGCTTTTGATTGTCTTGCATCTTTTCCTTCTGTTGGTGTCAATCATCCAGAGAGGGTCCTAAATCTCTCTCCATCCTGACCCCAATGTGTAGGTAGGGCTAGGTTACACCAAAGGACCCCTGAGTCGGAGTTTCTTCTTATGCAGCAGGAATGACCCCAGGAGGACTTCCCGTGATGGACCTCAGACATCTTAGGTCAAACCTCCAAATTCCCTGTCCTAATTCTCCAGGGGTCTGTGTCTTCTGTCTTCATTTTCTTCCTAACTGACCGTAATATAGAACTAAAATAAAATATTACATTATTTATCATTATGTTATCGAAGAGTTTTAGGTTAGGGTTCTTAATTATGAAAACTAATGAGGAGAACATTTCATATTTCTCCAAGCATATAAAATTATTTAATTTGATTTTTACTTATGAGATCTATAATTATTCCCTTCATGGATAATTATCCACATTAGGGGGGAAAATGGTCCCCACCTCATCACTAAGTTGAAAAAATCTCATCTATTAATAATCATTTATATTAATAATAATTGCGAAATTAAATATGCCATCTCTTAACAGATTACCCCAGACTTTAGTGAGTTATTGCTTCCCTGAACCAGGAGCAGAGTAGGGACTCATCAGATGAACCCAATGTAATCTAATTTTATTCTGATTCTGAAGACCCTTTCCTTACTCTGACTAGACACTCAGACTAGTTAATATTTCAGATTGCAAAAGACAAGCTTACTCCACTACTTCTGCCCTTAAAGGAGATGGCCTTGAGTTCCAACATGTCAGCTCATCCTCAAGGGTGTGACACCCCAAGGGATATCAGCCACGGAGCCAGGATGTCCTAGAAGCCAGGTTCTGCATGCAGCACATGTCTTTCTCTGAGTCATCCACAAAGGGGCCTCCCCACAACACCCAAGTGACAACATCAACATAATCAATCCCGTCCCTTGTTTGTTTGACTGTTTGTTTGTACTAGGGATAGGACCCAGGGCAATTTGCCCTTGAGCTACATTGCAGTTCTTTATTTATTTGTTTGTTTGTTTGTTTGTTTATTTATTAATTATTGAGACAGGGTCTTCCTGAGTTGCTGAGGCTGGCCTTGAACTTGCAGTCCTCCTGCCTCAGCCTCCTGAGTTGCTGGGGCCACAGGCACAGCCTGTCTGTTCCAGATGCCTGTTCTTCCTTGAAAAAGATCCACATGAAATCCTCAGATTAAAAATCAAATTCTATTAATCAAATATCAGCATCTCTGTACATATATAGAGACAGAAAAAAATGTCATATTTACAAAACTTTCAGGCATTTCAACTTTGTTTTCAAGATGGGTGGCAGGGGTCTGCGGGTGCCATATGAGAGAATGAGACTTGTGGTCACCTAGCGAATGTGAGTTCTTGACAAAGACATTAAACATGGATTGAGCTACAAAGCTCTCCATGGCCCAGATCCGTCCAGGTGATAGCCCTGCTCTGCATCCTAACGGGGAAGTCAGCATTAAGGCAAAGGATATTTTTTCTTTGACTTAATTTCTAAGAATATTGAGCCACCATGACAGGCGCCAGGCACTTCTCTCAAAGGACTGGTTTACACTTGAAGACGCCAAGCTGTGGTCAGTGCAAGGCAGCCACACACAGTGGACTCCCTGATTCAGTAAAGTGAGATGTTTTACTTCCCTTGAGGAGTTGGCAGTAAGCTCGTTCTCTGTCCATTTAAAGCTGAAATTGCACCAGGGAGCATGTCAGTATCATGGATAGAGAGGGTGCTCAGTGAACGTATGCAGAGAGCAAGGTTTCTCCAGAGAGATGCTGGTATCCACACAGCCTGAGTCACCCTGAGGAAGGCTCAGGGCACCTTAGGGCCTCTCTCTCCCTCTTCTGGCTTCAGGGCACATTCACGCCTCCTGAGCCTTATAAGCCTCAGCACACCAGTTATCATCCACCTTGGCTCTGAGGCAAGTTTTCCCACAGTCTCCATGTGCTGGTTAACAGCGCAAGTTCCCATTCAGACAAACCCAGGTTTAAATCCAAGCCCTATCACGCAGCCCCTGTGGCCGCTTGAGACCCAGCTCCAGTGAGCCACTTCCCTCAGCTGGAGAACCACGGCCCCACCTTCCCAGAGGAGCATGGAGAGACCAGATCAAATGGGAACGGGCCTTCCTGGGGTTGACCTCAGCACTGCTGACCCTTACCGCCCTTTCCAATTATCCTTCTCCAACTTATTCTCCAATGAAGCTCACCCGGCTTCTTTGCCAGGGCTGTTCCATAATTCTCACTTTAATACCCTGAGAGATGATGATGGCACTTGACAGATAAGCCACTGTTCTTCTGCAGTTAGTGTACATTTAAAGTTTTGTCACTCTCTGCGGCGGGAGAAAAAGATGATCGTGTGGGCTTAGCCGCATCGAGGTCAGCACAGGCTTGCAAAACCCGGGCTCCCCTCTGCCTCCGGCTGCATGCCCTGAGTGCTGCCGGGAAAGCTCTGCTCATCCATTCATCAAAATGGGCACACGTCCTGGGACAGACCCCACGAGGTTCACAGCAGAAACCGTCTGTGCAGAACAGGCATGGGGCGTGCGGAGACTAGAAATCTGTTCATTGTTGGTCTGAAATCCATATCCGTCTGGCTGTGCTGGGTTTGTGTGCTGATCCGCCAGTCCCAGCCCTCAGTGAGGGTGAAGCCGAGGGGTGACACAGTCACATGGAGGGACAGATATGACACAGTGCAGTAGTTCACAGATGAGAGGCTCGGGCTCCACAAGGAACTGCAGCAGCTCAGCTAATCCAGGGTTTGGGGCCGAGAAGTCAGCAGTTAACCTGCAACAGGTGACAAGAAGCAGGCCAGGCAAAGGAAGCACATATCTGTCCTTAGACAGAGGGGACAGACAGCATTTCAAATGTTGTCAGTGGCCCACCCTTCCTATAGCTTCTAGAACATTCCATGTGAATGTTCCTCCTGTGCTGAGCTTGAAACCTCTTATGTTTATTTCTGGGCCTGCAGGCCCTTCCTCCTCCCTACAACTGTGAAGTGAAGATGTCTACAGTCTGAGGTGGGGCGGGCAGGAAGTCTGAGGACAAGGCTTCCCCTGCCCAGGGAACAGCCCTTCAGCCATGACTCTTAAAAGTGGAATGAGGACTGGCTGGTGGAGGAAGGGGCTGCACTGGGGAAGAGGAGACCCAGACCTGATCCCAGAGAGCAGACCCTGAAGGAAGCCCAGGAGGGGCCCAGGCAGCAGGGGTCTGAGTGGTCCCTGAATGGGGTTCCATCCTGGTGTTGCAGAATGAAATTCAGGCCTGGGAGGAGAGAAAAGGTGCTCAGGAGAACAGACGGAGGGCAATCGAGAGAGGACTGTCAAGGAGGGCCGGGCCACAGGTGCATAGAGGATCAGGCAAGGCTGCATAAATCAAAATGGACGTTTGTTACAAGAACCATGCAAGAAATCACAGACCGTCACAGAAATACTGTCCCAATGCAGATGCATGTTGGTCATATAAAGCTGGTGATTGACACTATTTCTGATTCTGGAAAGATATCTGCTATGTGAATTCACAGATGAGGCAGAATCAGGGCGAATCAGACTCTGCTATCTGCGGTGGCCAAGGGCAAAATCTTCTGGCTCAAGACTCCATGTTTATCACCTAGCTCCTCAGCAGAATTGGCAATAGGTGCCAGCCAAGGTTTCAATAACGCAGTTGGTACAAAATTGGATTTTCTCAATGTACCAGAAAGTTAAGTGAATAACATTAATGAATAGTGGTTATCAATGCAAAGTGCAGATATTATAAACCTGGAATATACTTGTCTGTGTTTGTAGGTTCTTCTATATAGAATTGTACAACCGTATTAACTCCACACTCCTATACAGAAGACAACTTAAGCTCAATACCCAACCAGAGTTCACTGTAAGTGATTTCAGAGTTTCACTGTTTTAAATTGAAGTTTCGGCTCTGTGTAAGGGTGTGTGGTGCTGAGGATGGAACCCAGGGCCTCACACATACCAGGCAACATTCTACCACTGAGCCGCATCCCCATCCCTTTCTATTTTATCTCAAGACAGGGCCTTGCAAAGTTGCTGAGGCTGTCCTTGAATCTGCCATCCTCTACCTCAGTCTGCCAAATTGCTGGGATTAAGGTATGTGCTGTTGCCCTGAGAAAAATTTCAGCTTTTTAAATACCTCCATCAGGCCAGGTATGGTGGCACACACCTGTAATCCTAGTGGTTTGGCATATTGAGGCAAGAGGATCTCAAGTTTAAGGCCAGCTCAATTTAGTGAGGCTCTGAACAACTTAGCAAGACTCTTGTCCCCCCCCAAAAAAAAAAAGTCTGGGGATGTGGCTCAGTGGTTAAGTGACCCTGGGTTCAATCCCTGGTACCAAAATAAATAAATAAACAAACAAACCTTCATCAGCTTAACTGAGACTCTGTGGGTAGCATGTCTATGGGGGCAGTGGAAGTTTCTTGACCTCCAGGGTTCACTCACAGGGATTACTCCGGGCTGACCTTACTTGTGCTTGGCTCTCTCCCTACACCCACTCTCCAACCTAGCAAGGGTGAGCAAGTAGGGAAGTTTTGAAAAGCAACAGTGGGGTTGAGTGGGGTGTCATATACCTGTAATCCTAGCAGCTCAGGAGGCTGAGGTGGGAGGGTCATGAGTTCAGAGCCAGTCTCAGCAACTTATTGAGGCCCCAAGCAATGTAGTGAGATCCGGTTTCTAAATGAAATATTAAAAAGGGCTGGAGTTGTGGCTTAGTGGTAAAGTACCCCTGGGTTCAATCCCTGGTACCGAAAAAAAAAAAAAGGCATAGATGGTATTGCATGTGAAGAGGCACATCAGGTGCTTCCACCTGTGAAGGTCAAAGAGTAACAGGGAGGTGACTATTATAACCAAGAGCTGAACGTGGCTGTTTGCACGGAAGTTGATCAGGAAACATAAAACCGTTAGAATATTTCTCATTACTACATTATGACCCTCCCTAGAATTTCCAAGAGAATCTCTCTGACTTTTTCTAGAAGTTCCCAATAAAATAGAAAACTGCTTCTTCTTTTTCTCAATCTTCCAATAATCCCTGCATTTATTATTTTTCAAATCAGTTTCTCCATTACCTATAGTTCATCTTGAGAATGGGAGAGAGGGGTTGAGGGTACAATTCCCTGCGTGGGTATGTTTTGAGGTGGGTGGGAAGTAATCAAGAGCGGTACAAAGTATTGCAACTAATTTCTTTGAAGATGTTATTTTGACTCCTGGTAAAGTTCTGCTTTGGTTAATATTAACGCGAGGGTTCTCTCCCAGAGCATAAATGAAGGGGAGCTCCAGGGCATCATGCTGTGATCTCTCCTGTCTGCAGGAGTGAGGACTACGTCTAACAGTCTACAGCACCTGCACTTGATGGGAGGCGCACCTGCCACCAGAGTTTCTCCACAAGACTGGATATTGCACAGAACATAATAGAAAGTAGGAATCCTGCCTTGCAGGCTCCTAGCGCAAATCAAACAGCAAAGATGATCTCTTGGTTTCCCATGTGGAGGAACGCCGTGTGTGGATATGTCTTTCTATCTGAGAGTGAAGGGAAAATCTATTTCATTTGATGTTGAATTTGGTTTCTTCCATGAGCCCTGGGCAAAATTGGAAGCATGCAGGATGTCCTTCATAAAGCAACATCTGGGCTGTGCTCCATAGCAGCTGTTAATATAAATGTTTGCCATTAATTGGTTTCAGAGGCACTCCAGAAATTGCATGCCAAGCTGGATAATGGGATAATGGTGCAATGCAAAGAGATAATATTATGATTATTTATTCTCATGCACCATTGATGGTTATAAGAAATAGAAGACTTGGGCTACATCTTAATCCATTTGGTGTTGCTGTAACAAAATTCCTGAGGCAGGGTGTTTTGTATAGAAGAAAAGTTTATTAGCTTGCCATTTTGAAGGTCAAAGGGCATGGCGTTGACCTCCTTGGGGCTCTGCTGAGGACTACAACACAATATGGTAGAAACAGGTACAGGAAGGGGAACACACACAGCGAGATGGGAAACATGGTATTCAGGAGCAGTTTCACCTCCTTCAAACAACTGTTCTCAGGGGAACTAACCAGGGTCCTCCAAGAACTTCGAAAGTCCCTTCCCAGGGTGGTGCCTCCAGTGACCTAATCACTCTCCACTGGGCCCCACCTCTTGAAGACATCTCTCAGCATTGCCTGAGGGCTCAGCTTCCTTAGGGAAACCTTCTCAGGACACAGAAAACCACATCCAAACCATCCCAGGATCCAATTTGCAGGTCTAGGAATCCTAGGAATGGGTGGGTCATGGCTTGAAGTTTAGAATAACAATGTATCATTGTGGCCTGAAGTCTCAGATGCTCCAGTTCCAGTTTAACAAGGTCATTCATCCATTTGTCAGGTTCATTTTCTGCCAGGCAACTTAGAGACAATCCATCTCAAAAATTTTTTGAAAAGAAGAGTATCTGGTGTCCCCTGTTGTTCCCCTGGTCCATGTCTAGTTCAGTTGGGGGACCTCTCTGTGCTAGTTCCACTGTACAAACAAAGGGGACTGAGACAGTCCCCACAGCCCTGGCCATCACAGTGGGGGTATGGAAGACTTGGGGTCACTGTCCACCTGCATGAAGGTACGAAGAGGGAGGGCACAGTGAACAACTGTGGTGCCACCGACTGAGAGCAGGCAGTTATTTTCAATGGACAGAAGCAGGAGCCGGAAATAATGGCGTGTGTGAAGGTGACAGGGCACAGGAGTGCTGCGCGTCCATGTGACAGGACCCAGACCTAGCACAGAGATGAGCACACAGAAATGAATGAAGAAGGACAGAAGAAGTGGGACACTCTTTTTTGTGGAGAAGTTCGGGAGGGGACCACATTCTCTAAACTGTTTTCAGGTGGTGGGATTTTCATCTTTGTCTCTGTTTTATTCTGAAATCTCAGGTAAACACTTCCTAAGTAAAACAAGATACCTGCAGCTCCAAACTATTCATGTACCAGTTGAGAAAATGAAAGAAAGAAAGAAAGAAAGAAAGAAAGAAAGAAAGAAAGAAAGAAAGAAAGAAAGAAAGAAAGAAAGAAAGAAAGAAAGAAAGAAAG
>NW_026005775.1:0-5992 GCF_001458135.2 Marmota marmota marmota | reverse complement strand
GGTAACTGCAATAAAATCAGACCTGCTCCCTGTGTGGTCTCTGTAGGTCTTGAATAGTGAGTGACTCTGCAGCCACACTCTCCTCTACCCTGTTTCATGGACTGCCTCACTGGACAAGAGAGAGCCCCCACACATCCCATTTATTAATTCTTAATTTTATTTCTTGCACTTTAGCAATCTTGTTAAGGAAGTCGGGGCCTAATTTAGAGTACTATTGTAATTCCAAGAAACAAACAGGAGACATTGTAAGAGAAGATTCAGCAGGACGTCTCACAAAGAGGATTGACATAGACAATAAAATTTCCCAATGTATTGCTCTAGGTGTTTGGGTAAATTAGAGTCTTAATACCGAGAGAACTCACAAAGATAGGAAATATTGCTATAATTACACATTCAGTTTTGAACAAATGGCATCCTAGTACAAGTATGGAGGAGGATATATATATATGGCTAAATGAAGCTCAGGAGAAAGATTAGAACATGAAAAGTGTTGTGGGTCATTTCCAATTAAGTCATGGATGGTACACTCAGTGAGGAAGTAAACTAAGAAACACCAAAAGCAAGGGGGGAAAATTGGAGCTCCCCTGATTATTTTACATTTATAAATTACACTTTATATTTTCCTAAAGATGATATAAAACCCAACTATTGCTGAAAAATGAGTCTCCATTATTATTCTCAGACTACCCAAAATAACTGAGGGAACAAAAATTCCTTGGGGGAAACTTGAAACATTCCACATGGCAGACATTCCTTCAGTAACAACCTTGAAGAGGACCTTGGTGATTCATTAAAATGTGTATTTTCTATGGAAATGCTAAGAAATCTTATTTAGGAGATGCAAGAATATGAAATGCTCCAAGTACACATTTTAGAAAATCACATTGTGAGAAGAGTTTTAAATCAGGCTGTAATTAGAGCTTAAGATGAAGGTCATTCTTTAGATTTTAATACCTCTAGGGTACCTATGGACAAACATTGAATGAATGTAGAGATTCTAAGCGTCTCCTTGTATTGAAAAATTTATTCCTTCCTTTCTTCCATTTGCATAATGGTTACATCAGACTGATTCAATTATAATGAAGTACATCCAGTGGTCATCCTTCTCACTGAGATGTGCCACAATATCTTTGTTCATTCCTCTTTTCAAACCCAATATGTTCAGTTTCTCAAAGTCAGTGGGAGTTTAACTTTAAAAGCTTGATATTATGCTCCATTTTCATGAAGGTGCAGAAAAGAAAAACATACTTTTAGAACATAGAAGAGGAAAACTTTATTTTGGCTCACAATTTCATAGGTCTCAGTCCATGTGTGGCCCACTCCATTGCTTTGGACCTGAGGTGAGGCAGAACATCACGTCAAAAGGACGTGGCAGAGGAAAGAAGCTCAAGACATGGCAACCGAGAAGCAGACAGAGAGCTCTGCTCACCAGGGACAAAATATAAGCTCCATCAGCATGCTCCCAGTGACCTATTTCCCCTTGGCACATCCTACTTGCCTACAGTTAACACAGCAAATCCATTTCAGTCGTTTAATCCATTCATTAAATCATACCTTTTGTGATCTAATCATTTCACCTCTGAATATTCTTGTACTGTCTTACACATGAGCTCTTAGAGAATGCCTCATATCTAAACCATAACATATCTAAAAACATGTCTGAGTGTTAAATCTTTCCATTAAATTCTTTTTTCTCTTTTTGCAATCCTGAGCATTGAACCCTGGTGCTATAACACTAAGCAACATCCCCAGCCCCTTTTACTTTTTATTTTGAGATGGGTCTGACTAAGTTGTTTAGGCTAGCCTTGAACTTTCAGTTCTTCTGCCTCAGTCTACCATGTGGCTTGGATTACTGGTTACAAGTTATGTGCCACCTCACCTGGCTAAATAATTTTTAAGACCATTTGAAAATTTGAAATTGAATTATATTTAAATAATGTAAGAGTTCTTCTTTCACTGACTTATTTAACTTTGAACAAATATTTAGAATCACTTTCACTTTTTTCCAAGTATTTCAAAATAACTAAAGGTCTCTAATTAGTAGAAGGTTTGTGGATAGTTATAGTAAACATTTTGCAACTATATTAGATGCCATTAGACCTCTGTCAGCTAATAATAGCTAGAAATGGGCAGAAGTTATGTGCCCTTGAGATATGGAAGTTTGGGCTTCTTTCTGAAGAAGTGATTGTCATGGATTCACCTCCTGGCCTCCAGCTACCATGCAGGACAGGTCCTGAGGTTTAGCACTGTGCTCCTTGGACACCTGAATCATAAACTCCAACAGCAGCCCAAAGACCTCTTGCCAACTGTAGGCTCTGTCTCCTCGGCCTATGACTGTTGCAGCACCACTTTGGCTACGAGAATGGAGCAAGGATGCCATTTTATCTCATTGTTCTTACACCTACTAAAGACATGATGCACTGTCACATTAGACCTACTCACTCTCGACTTCCTAAGAGCCCCATTTGGGGCTACAAACTTGACAGAACTGAGTCAGGTTATTTGTTGGTTCATTGTCTACCATGCTATGCTCCAGAATACAATATAGTGCTCAGACCAGCTGCCCAGGGCTTATAGACATGGATGGTGTACATTTCATTCTGTCTATAAAAACATAAAAAGTCGTTACTAATAAGCTTTTTGTTTCACAAATCATTGTTATGAATGTAGATAAAAAGTAGAATTGGATACTAAGCATTCAGAATCTGTTTGCAGAGTATTTTTTAAATTAAAATAGTGAAATTATTATAATAAATATAAATAACAAACTCTGCTCTCATTGCAATAATTTTAATCATACTGAAGTTCTTAAAAGAGACCTCATTTTCTTTAATGGGCATTCTTTTATAACAAGGATTTTAGAATTTTTCAAAAATTATAATATCTTCATATAAATATAAAAATTACAGCAAAAATGAACCATTTACCGTGACAAGGATATAGTCACTGAGGAGCATCTGCTCTAAACTGATTCAAGAAATTTATTCATTTTATCTTCAATTTATCTTCTTTCAACATAAGAAATCTTAAAATTTTATAGAGGAAAGATTTCTATTATTTTTATTATGAATAACTATTTTAGTTACTCCGAATGTTAGCATAATATCCAAAAGATTTTCAGTACAATGGAAATATTGACAGGTCTCACCAAAACAGGCTTGACCTAAACTCCTATCCCAGAAAAATAATCATTATCATTAAAAGATCAAAATGAAATGTTCCTTCACACCTTACCCTTCTTAACCCACTTTAAACACTTTAAAAGCAGACTTCTGTAGGTACCTGTACATTTTTCTAGTTGAACATCAAAGTCTTGTTGATCATCTCTCTGGTATTGGCATCTTGGCTCAGGACATCATTTTCATACAACCTCTGCTTTTTGGCTCATTCTGAAGCAACTCTCTAGAAGTTATCTCTGGTCTTTCACAATTTTCCATTTTTCCTTCTATTTCTTCAGAAGATGTGCAATGAGTTTAAAAACTGGACTCTAGTTCTGAGGCCTTAAATAACATAGCATTCTCTCATATAGAGAGCAGGAACATCCCCTTGGAAGAAGATGCCAAGAAATAAGACATGTGAGGTATTTATTATGGTAAACACCTGTGAAGGATAAAATGGAAGAGAACAGAACCTATTGATGAGCACCTCAGACCAGGGTGAAAGTGTCACCTTAGAAAGGACAAAGAAATGGAAGGATTGAGTAGAAAAGATCATACTGCAATACAGTACTAAAAGGTCATGGTGAGGATGATAGGAAGTCTGCAAGCAAAGATTCCTATCAAAAGAGACCTGTGTTAGGCAGAAATCAGCCAGCCCAGGCACTTCCCACTCACCTTGCTGGACCATTGTGTGAGTCTTCTCAGAATAAGCACGGCCTCTGCTTATTTATCCCAAAGGAGTATTAGCTACAGATTTCTCAGCCACCTATGTTCTTCACCGCTGTTTCTCTTGACAGGAGCTAAGGAGGATTTTATAAAGCTGACATTTCACCACCAAAAAGATAATTAAAATGCAAAATTTCTATGATTTATTTTTGTTGCTATTGTTTATTACATTTTATAGTCATTAATAATAATTGTAAATTTATGATTTTTGTTAACCAAACAACACTCTTCCAAGGAACATTTCTTAACATGTGTATAGTAACAATCTAAATATGAAGATGACAAAAGTATTAGAGGAATACAGAAATGATATGAAACAGCCCTTATGTTAAAGGTGTTTTATGTCTTATTCATGTACAAAGTTTAAGTAAGCTCACAAAATGTTAATAAGAATATAGTTTATTTATACTAACATATATTTATTTTTCCTAATGACCCTCATTGGATAAGTAAAACACTGGCTAACATAGTTCTATTAACTTAATGTACAGTACATTTGTGTTAGTGATCAAAAGAAAAAAAAGAATTATTATGAGAATGGTATGCTTCTTATGAAAATGTCAGAAGCCATTTTAGATTGTAATGGATGCAGGATAAATAATATGAAATACCATACCCCTTACTGGAAATATGGTATACACACATATCATGTCTCTAATCATCTTCTGATAATGCCGCCCTTGTCAGTAATAAAAGTGTAGGTGTATATACACCCTTCAACAATAAATGAATGATATAGGTTCTCACAAAAGAGTGTCATGTGATACAAGTTTTGCCATTTCATTCACAAGGGTAACAAAAAGCAAGAATAATGAGGAAAGGAAATCCAAAAATTCCTTCTATTTTATCTTATTGTATCAAGCTTTACGGAGATGAAAAATGAAGACTTTTCACCATATCCTCATGCCTATCACAATATTGATAACAATGAAAATTCTTCAAGCACTTTTAACAATTTTTAAAAATAATTAATTGCTGAGAGCCATCCGTGGGCTGTGTGTGGACTAATCTGCATTGCAGCCTAGTGAATAGGAGAATCTGGTATTTGGGAACTTCCAGTGGAAATTTCCTCTGGATAAGACCTCCCAGATGTATTCTGAGTTCTATTCAAGTTCTGCCTGGTTCCCATACAGCTTTGGAGATGGGATGACTTGCTACAACCACCCAGCCACACAGCCTTTCAGAGATGGATGTGTCCTGCCAAGATGTCAATCAATCTGCTGAATGCAAGACACCACAAAGCAAGACTCCACCCCTGAAACCTTATCCCAAATAATATTTGTCATTTCTATATGTCATTTGTCATATTTCTATATTTAGGTGAGAACACCATAATTTTAAACTTTTGTAACTTATGAAATTTTCTATACATTTTCATATTAAGAAGAGCCCTGGAAATAATCCAGGAAGGGAAGAAATAATGGTGTCTGTATTTAATCCTAATGAAAAACACCAGGGTGTATATTGCTTTGCAAACATGTTATTAATTACGGGAAGGCATCAAGTGCATCATTAGGGGGTTCTTCTTCCTGCTAAGGAGGATGTAAGCCACCTATGAAATTAAAATCTAGAACAATAGTGAAGAACAAAGACACAGAGTCAGAAAACATAGTTTTAAAGGATGAAATACCTGAAATATTGAGCCCACACAGGAGCTGGAGCTAGACAATTAGAAAATGGCTCCAGGGTTTATTTAAGGCAGATATAAGGATATAAGGATTCAGATATGGAATCTTGCTTCATGGTGTCTTGCAGTCAGCAGGTTGATTGACATCTTGGCAGGTCACACCCATCTCTGATAGGCTGTGTGGCTAGGTGGTTGTAGCAAGTCATCCCATCTCCAATGCTGTGTGGGACCAGGCAGAGCTTCAATAGAACTCACAATGTGTCTGGGTGGTCTTATCCAGAGGAAATTTCCACTGGAAGTTCCCAAATACCAGATTCTCCTATTCACTAGACTGCAATGCGGATGTAGTCCACACACAGCCCACGGATGGCTCCTTACAATTAATTATTTTTTAAAAATTGCTAAAACTGTTTGAGAGAGAGAAACAAAACAATGAGATTTTTAAGAGGAATGTCAAAACAACAGTACTAGCCACAAAAAA